>NC_088217.1:7185009-7342509 GCF_036934945.1 Oncorhynchus masou masou
AAAAACACATTTAAAGTGACAGCCTCTTCTGCAACTACAGACGTCCTCTTGTGTTTGGCAAAGCTTGATGGTATTGAAGCACAGTGAACTTGTGTGTGGTGTGATCAGAAGTGTTGAGCTCCAGCTCCTACCCCATCCCCAGTGAGGTGATGGTTTGTATGCCCTTCAGAGTACCATAAAGGAAATGTAGCCTGATCTGCCCAGGTAAAACCATGACAGAAAATAAAATAATTTGCATCTCCCCGGATTTAATGCATTCATACATCTTCGTAAACTTTCATTGTTGATGTGTTACATGCATAAGGCTCCCCGGAAGACGTAATGGTTGCACCAATAAATGTGCCCCTTTCAGATGTGGTGTGTTGCGTCTATAAGTCCCCCCCTCCCCTCCCCCTTGAAGCAACCAGACTACTTCACATGCAGATGTGGAGGCCGGATTAGGGATATGGGGGTTGGATCAGCCAGGTGAAAGTGTGTGTGTGTGTGTGTGTGTGTGGGTGTGTGTGGGTGTGTGTGTGTGTGTGTGTGTGTGTGTGTGTGTGTGTGTGTGTGTGTGTGTGTAGGTGAGAGAGAGAGGTTGAATCTGGCGTGTGTGTGTGTGGGGGGGGGGCATGTGTAGGTGTGCACATGCATAAACATGATGACCATTCGTCTTTAATTAGAACATCACAACATGCAGCACAACAATGTCTATAAACCCTGGATTGCTGATGCTGTGTTTTGCCCCAAGGAGAGACTTTGAAGCCCCCGGTCAGTCGGCCATATTGTCACTCCTCAGAAAAGCAGTCCTCCATTGGAATGAATGGAAATCTACAGTATTTCAATTAAATGTTTTAAGGACTAAATGGAATTTTGTTTTAGTGGGGAGAGTAACATTAATACTTTCAAAACATTGTAGGAAAATATTTTTATATATTTGTTTAATTTTATGTTTAGTTCACATGATTTAACAGTATGCATTAAGGTGTCTGAATTAGAATACATGTAGCATAAACAACTGTAGACATTAATACATTCATTTCTATGGTTAAATATATTTTTTTATGTATGGGAAAGCCAAGATGGAGGCACGGTGGCTTCAAAAAAGTGCCCCCCTGGGGAGTCATCTAGTGTATATAAATCATTGATGCATTGTGGAGGATATAGGGCACGAGTCAAACTCATTGCACAGAGGACCAAGTGTCAGCAGGTTTTCACTCTTCCCTTGTATTTAATTGATGAATTAAGGTCACTAATTACCCCTCACCTGGTTGTCTAGGTCTTAATTGAAACGTAAAAAATAAAATACAGCACACACTAGGCCCTCCATGGAATGAGTTTGACACCCCTGCTTTAACGGAAGAGCAAGGCTGCTTATAGTGTGATCAATCAAACATGCACCTATTTTTAGTAAGCAGCCATTCTACAGGCTGAGAGTTAAAATACAAAATGCCAAAGGGACAACTTGTTGATATTGTTTGAAATTAAATGTATAAATTACATTACTTAAGCAAAAAGACCAATACTTACTACACAATGTTTACTCAGATGAGGAGTCTGGAAAATTCTAACATGACTGTTCCCATGGAGAACCACATTACTGTTCCCATGGAGAACCAGTGGGTTTAACATTACTGTTCCTCATGGGGAACCTCTGGGTTTAACATTACTGTACCCATGGAGAACCACATTACTGTTTCCATGGAGAACCAGTGGGTTTAACATTACTGTTCCCATGGAGAAACAGTGGGTTTAACATTACTGTTCCCATGGAGAATCAGTGGGTTTAACAATACTGTTCCCATGGAGAACAAGTGGGTTTAACATTACTGTTCCCATGGAGAACCAGTGGGTTTAACATTACTGTTCCCATGGAGAACCACATCACTGTTCCCATGGAGAACTAGTGGGTTTAACATTACTGTTCCCATGGAGAACCAGTGGGTTTAACAATACTGTTCCCATGGAGAACAAGTGGGTTTAACATTACTGTTCCCATGGAGAACCAGTGGGTTTAACATTACTGTTCCCATGGAGAACCAGTGGGTTTAACAATACTGTTCCCATGGAGAACCAGTGGGTTTAACATTACTGTTCCCATGGAGAACCAGTGGGTTTAACATTACTGTTCCCATGGAGAACCAGTGGGTTTAACATTACTGTTCCCATGGAGAACCAGTGGGTTTAACATTACTGTTCCCATGAAGAACCACATTACTGTTTCCATGGAGAAACAGTGGGTTTAACATTACTGTTCCCATGGAGAACCAGTGGGTTTAACATTACTGTTCCCATGGAGAACCAGTGGGTTTAACATTACTGTTCCCATGGAGAACCAGTGGGTTTAACATTACTGTTCCCATGGAGAACCAGTGGGTTTAACATTACTGTTCCCATGGAGAACCAGTGGGTTTAACATTACTGTTCCCATGGAGAACCAGTGGGTTTAACATTACTGTTCCCATGGAGAAACAGTGGGTTTAACATTACTGTTCCCATGAAGAACCACATTACTGTTTCCATGGAGAAACAGTGGGTTTAACATTACTGTTCCCATGGAGAACCAGTGGGTTTAACATTACTGTTCCCATGGAGAACCAGTGGGTTTAACATTACTGTTCCCATGGAGAACCAGTGGGTTTAACATTACTGTTCCCATGGAGAACCAGTGGGTTTAACATTACTGTTCCCATGGAGAACCACATTACTGTTCCCATGGAGAACTAGTGGATTTAACAATACTGTTCCCATGGAGAACCACATTACTGTTCCCATGGAGAACCAGTGGGTTTAACAATACTGTTCCCATGGAGAACCAGTGGGTTTAACATTACTGTTCCCATGAAGAACCACATTACTGTTCCCATGGAGAACCACATTACTGTTCCCATGTAGAACCACATTACTGTTCCCATGGAGAAACAGTGGGTTTAACATTACTGTTCCCATGGAGAACCAGTGGGTTTAACATTACTGTTCCCATGGAGAACCAGTGTGTTTAACAGTACTGTTCCCATGTAGAACCACATTACTGTTCCCATGTAGAACCAGTTGTTCTGGTGGCAGAGAAAGAAGAGTGACCGTTTGTCTGACGCAGGTGTCTGTCTGTTCAGCAGCGTACCAGGACATTATTAGAGGTGACTGCCTCCCTTGTCAGTTCAGAGCAGTTTAGGCTGAGTCATCACACCTGGGTTAACTTCTTCGATATAGGGGGCGCTCTTTTAATTTTTGGATAAAAAAAACGTTCCCGTTTTAAACAAGATATTTTGTCACGAATGCTCAACTATGCATATAATTGACAGCTTTGGAAAGAAAACACTCTGACGTTTCCAAAACTGCAAAGATATTATCTGTGAGTGCCACAGAACTGATGCTACAGGCGAAACCAAGATGAAATTTTAAACAGGAAATGGCCCAATGTCTCCTTATATGGCTGTGAATGCGCCAGGAATGAGCCTACACATTCTGTCGTTTCCCCAAGGTGTCTGCAGCATTGTGACGTATTTGTAGGCATATCATTGGAAGAACGACCATAAGAGACTACATTTACCAGGTGCCCGCTTGGTGTCCTCCGTCGAAATTATTGCGTAATCTCCAGCTGCGTGCATTTTTCCACATGCTTCAGAGGAGAAACCCAACTTCCACGAATGATTTATCATCATATAGATATCTGAAAAACACCTTGAGGATTGATTCTGAACAACGTTTTCCATGTTTCTGTCGATATTATGGAGTTCATTTGGAAAAACGTTTGGCGTTGTAATGACTGAATTTTCGGGGTTTTTTCTTAGCCAAACGTGATGAACAAAACAGAGCGATTTCTCCTACACAAATAATATTTTTGGAAAAACTGAACATTTGCTATCTAACTGAGAGTTATTCAAAGGTAAATGATTTTATTTGAATGCTTTTCTTGTTTTTGTGAAAATGTTGCCTGCTGAATGCTAGGCTTAATGCTATGCTAGCTGTCAATACTCTTACACAAATGCTTGTGTAGCTATGGTTGAAAAGCATATTTTGAAAATCTGAGATGACAGTGTTGTTAACAAAAGGCTAAGCTTGTGAGTGAATATATTTATTTCATTTCATTTGCGATTTTCATGAATAGTTAACGTTGCGTTATGGTAATGAGCATCAGGCTATGATTACGCTCCCGGATACAGGATTGCTCGACGCAAGAAGTTAAAATATTTTTCCAACAATTTCGAATACATTAGCGGTGCTTGATTGAGCTTTCCCATTGCCATGGTACCACAACATCGGAACCACTAAACCAGTCCCACAAATTGCACACCTTGTCCACTGGCACTCCAGGCAGACGAAATAATTTTTTTCAAGTTTTAAATAGTATTTGAACCCAGGTCTGTGAGTCATCAGCGCGAAGCTTCAGCAATAAACTCTGTTCACCTCCACTGACCTCCTTAGCTTCTGGTTTATAATGAAATACGGTGTGGGATTTGGGGACCCAGTCTGTCTGTCGGCTACTTTCAATTATGACTGGAGTCTTCATTACACTGTAATGTGAATGTCAGCCAGTGTTGTGGTACATGAGTCCAGAATGGCACCTTATTCCCTAATTTGTTGCACTACTTTCGAACCAAGGTCCATAGGGCCCATAGGGCTGTAGTGCACTATATAGGGAATAGGGTGTCATTTGGTGCACTCATTTGAACCAAAAGCCCATAGGTCTTTAGTGCCCTATATAGTGAATAGGGTTCCACTTGGAACGTGAGTGTCAGCCAGTGTCCGCCAAGAGACCAGGGACTTCCTTTAATCAGCGAACATGGTTAGCATGTGTGTTCCAAATCACACTCTATTCCCTATATAGTGAACTCCTTTTAACCGGAGCCTTGTGTTAACAGGGTGCCATTTGGGATGCGGTCCAGTGGTGTTCTTTAATAAATGTCTAACAACAACCCTCTCTGATGGATGTATACATTCTATGTGATCCTAAAATACCACCCTATTGCCTTCTATAATGCCCTATGGGCCTTGGTCCAAAGCAGTGTGCTGTATATGGGGTGGCAGGGTAGCCTAGTGGTTAGAGCATAACCGGAAGGTTGCAAGTTCAAACCCCCGAGCTGACAAGGAACAAATCTGTCGTTCTGCCCCTGAACAGGCAGTTAACCCACTGTTCCTAGGCCGTCATTGAAAATAAGAATTTGTTCTTAACTGACTTGCCTGGTTAAATAAAGGTAAAAAATAATAAATAAATACAATATGGATTACGGTTCCATATGGGGGGCATCTGTTGATAGATGTTTCATTTCATCCAGATTTATAAAACAGTCTTTAGCTGTTTCAATGTTGTTAAATGGCAGAGCAGAGGATGACCGTCCCAGAGCAAATTGGATTTCCTGCTACATTAAATACAGATTTAATGAATATATCCCTTTGCTATATGAATAAAATATCACGTATTTTGTCACATCCTGATCTGTTTCACCTGTCTTTGTGATTGTGTCCACCCTCCTCCAGGAGTCGACCATCTTACCCATTATCCTCTGTGTACAGTGGCCGAAGTATTCACTCCCCTTGGCATTTTTCTATTATGTTTCCATACAACCTGGAATTAAAAATGATTATTTGTGGGTTGGTATAATTTGATTTACACAACATACATACCACTTTAAAAATATGAAATATATTATTTTATTGTGAAACAAACAAGAAATAAGACAAAAAAACTGAAAACTTGAACGTGTATAACTATTCACCCCCCCAAAGTCAATACTTTGTAGAGACACCTTTTGTAGCAATTACAGCTGCAAGTCTCTTGGGATATGTCTCTATAAGCTTGGCACATCTAGCCACTGGGATTTTTGCCCATTCTTCAAGGCTAAACTGCTCCAGCTCCTTCAAGTTGGATGGGTTCCGCTGATGTACAACAATTTTAAGTCACACCACAGATTCTCAATTGGATTGAAGTCTGGGCTTTGACTAGGCCATTCCAAGACATTTAAATATTTCCCCTTAATATGGCCGCCAACAAAAATCCCCTTTACATAATTTGCCATTTAAAATTGCTCACAGTAGTTTTATTTATCTCGGGGTACGTGTCACAATCAGATTTGAAAACCCTTTTCAAGACAACTTTGAAATGAAAAAAAGTATTTTTTTCAAATAATGCAAAAAATAATAATACTCCACAGAGCTGGGCTTTACTGAAGAGTGTCCAGATAAAAGCCATTGCTTAAAGAAAAAAACAAGTTTGCTGTTCACCAAAAGGCATTTTGGAGACTCCCCAAACATATGCAAGAATGGACTCTGGTCAGATGAGACTAAAATTGATCTTTTTGGCCATCAAGGAAAACACTATGTCTGGCGCAAACCCAAAAACTTACATCACCCCTAGAGTACCCTCCAATTTTTCATCGGGCAGGGATGAGAAATTGATCAGAATTGATCAGAATTGATCAGAATTGAAGGAATGATGGATATCTCTAAATACAGGGAAAATCTTGATGGAAACCTGTTTCAGTCTTCAAGAGATTTGAGACTGGCACGGAGGTTCACCTTCCAGCAGGACAATGACCCTAAGCATACTGCTAAAGCAACACTCGAGTGGTTTAAGAGGCATCAATTCACTTTTGCTGAGATTCAGTTCATACCCTGATAAGTGACTGAAGGATGTGAAAGTGGGCAGCAGGAACAGAAACAGAAAGGATGTGTAATAGTGATACATCATCTGCACATAAAGACCGTTTGTGTTCGTGTCCGTATCTGACTATACCTTTGAAGAGGGGTTTGGAGCGAAGTCCTATTGCAAGGGGTTCTATGGTGAGGGCAAACAGTAAGGGACTTAAAGGACCTTACATGTCGATCGAAGCAGTCCGACCGAGTTTTATTAGTCCTTACAGAGGCTTGTGGGGATGAGTACAGAAGTCTTATTCAAGTCATGAATTTGGAGCTAAAGCCCGAATTTATTTAGAGTGTAAAAAAGGTATTTCCATTCCACCCGTTCAAGCGCTTTCTCCGCATCCAGAGATATAATGGCTTCAAAGGCAATGGTGACAGAGGGATTATATATAATATTAAATAATCGTTGAAGACTGAAGAATGAGCATCTATTTTTAATAAAAACCTGTTTGATCCGGAGAGATAATTGATGGGAGGACTGTTTCCAGACACGTTGCCAGAAGTTTGGCTAGAATTTTATAGTCAACATTTAGCAGGCTAATTGAACGGTATGATACACAGTTAAGAGGGTCTTTGTTTTTTTTTTAAAGAACAAGACAAATGGTTGCCTGACTGAGAGTCTGTGGGAGAGCACCATTTACAAATGCTTCATTGTACATTTCAATTAGAATAGGGGCAGCATTAGACAATTCTACAACAGTGATCGGCTGCTCTAATTTTTAAACAGACCCCGGCTGACAGAAGGCACAGCAATGGTGGAAGAAATCATCCAATTCCAATGTATCCGCTTTATTGTCAGAAGAATATAGAGACTGGTACAATCTCCTGAACTCATCTCCTGAACTCATCATTGATGCCCCTAGGGTCTGATGATATCCCAGACCATGTACGAATTTTAGGAATCTGGTGTGATGATGATAGTTGACGGAACTTGTGAGCTAATCATTTACTGGCTTCATTTCCTTGTTCATTGTAAAGTGCTCCTAGACTTGAGAAGCAGTTCAGTAACCTGGTCTGTTAATAACATGTCACATTCTGCTTCAAATTCAGCCACTACACCTTAATGACTTGGAGAAGATCTGCAAAGAGGAGTGGGACAAAATCCCTCCTGAGATGTGTGCAAACCTGGTGGCCAACTACAAGAAACGTCTGACCTCTGTGATTGCCAACAAGGGTTTTGCCACCAAGTACTAAGTCATGTTTTGCAGAGGGGTCAAATACTTATTTCCCTCATTAAAATGCAAATCAATCAATAACATTTTTGACATGAGTTTTTCAGGATGTTTTGATGTTATTCTGTCTCTCACTGTTCAAATAAACCGACCATTAAAATTATAGACGGATCATTTCTTTGTCAGTGGAAAAAAGTACAAAATCAGCAGGGGATCAAATACTTTTTTCCATCACTGTAGATACATACATACATACACAAATATACATCTATAATCATACATATATATATACATATATATATATACATATATACATATATATATATATATATATATATAAAACAGTATAACTTTAGACCGTCCCCTCGCCCCGACCCAGGCGTGAACCAGGGACCCTCTGCACACATCAACAACAGTCACCCACGAAGCATCTTTACCCATTGCTCCACAAAAGCCACAGCCCTTGCAGAGCAAGGGGAACTACTACTTCAACTCCGTCTCAGCTAGCCGTTTCACATCCGTTACATATATACATATATACATATATACATATGTACATATTTACATATATACACATATACACACATATACACATATAGACATATATACATATATACATATATATATATACATACACACACATATATAAATATATATATATACATATACACATACACATATACACACATACAAAAATACAGTTGAATTCGGAAGTTTACATACACCTTAGTTAACCAAATACATTCAAACTCAGTTTTTAACAATTCCTGACATTTAATCCTAGTAAAAAATCCCTGTCTTAGGTCAGTTAGGATCACCACTTTTTTAAAGAATGTGACATTTAAGAATAATAGCAGGGAGAATGATTTATTTCAGCTTTTATTTCTTTCATCAAGTTCCCAGTGGGTCAGAAGTTTACATACACTCAAGTAGTATTTGATAGCAATCCCTTTAAATGGTTTAACTTGGGTCAAACGTTTCAGGTATCCTCCCACAAGCTTCCCACAATAAGTGGAGTGAATTTTGTCCCATTCCTCCAGACAGAGCTGGTGTAACTCAGTTAGGTTTGTAGGCCTCCTTGCTCGCACACACATTTTCAGTTCAGCCCACACATTTTCTGTAGGGTTGAGATCAGGGCTTTGCAATGGCCACTCCAATACCTTGACTTTGTTGTCCTTAAAAGCTCTTGATACTCCCCATCCCGGATCTGGGATCGTGAATAAAGCCTCAGGCTCATTAGCATAACGCAACGTTAACGATTTCTGAAAACCGCAAATAAAATGAAAATAATGCACCTGCTCTCAAGCTTAGCCTTTTCTTAACAACACTGTCATCTCAGATTTTCAAAATATGCTTTTGAACCATAGCAAATCACTAATTTGTGTAAGAGTATGCTAAGCTAGCTTAGCATTTTGAGTAGCATTTAGCACGCAACATTTTCACAAAAACCAGATAACCAAATAAATAAAATCATTTACCTTTGAAGAGCTTCGAATGTTTTCAATGAGGAGACTCTCAGTTACATAGCAAATGTTCAGTTTTTCCTGAAAGAATCTTTGTGTTGGAGAAATCGCTCCGTTTTGTACATCACATTTGGCTACCGAAACGAACCGAAAATTCAGTCACCAAAACGTCAAACTTTTTCCAAATTAACTCCATAATATCGACCGAAACATGGCAAACATTGTTTAGAATCAATCCTCAAGGTGTTTTTTCACATATCTCTTCATTGATATGCAATTCGTGGAAGCCTGCTTTCCCCTCAGAATTGCATGGAAAAATACCAGCAGCTGAAAAAGACGCACCAATTTCGACGGAGGACACCGGGCGGACACCTGGAAAATGTAGTCTCTTATGGTCAATCTTCCAATGATCTGCCTACAAATACGTCACAATGCTGCAGACACCTTGGGGAAACGACAGAAAGGGCAGGCTCATTCCTCTTGCGTTCACAGCCATATAAGGAGACAATAGAAAACGGAGCCTCAAAAATCCTGCTGGTTTCCTGGTTTCCGTTTCATCTTGGTTTTGCCTGTAGCTCCCGTTCTAGGGCACCCACAGACAATATCTTTGCAGTTCTGGAAAATTCATAGTGTTTTCTTTCCAAAGCTATCAATTATATGCATAGTCGAGCATCTTTTTGTGACAAAATATCTTGTTTAAAACGGGAACGTTTTTCATCCAAAAATGAAATTGCGCCCCTAGAGTTTCAAGGGGTTAAGCCATTTTGCCACAACTTTGGAAGTATGCTTGGGGTCATTGTCTATTTGGAAGTCCCATTTGCAACCAAACTTCCTGACTGATGTCTTGAGATGTTGCTTCAATATATCCACAGAATTTCACAGCCTCATGATGCCATCTATTTTGTGAAGTGCACCAGTCCCTCCTGCAGCAAAGCACCCCCACAACATGATGCTGCCACCCCTGTGCTTCACGGTTGGGATGGTGTTCTTCAGCTTGCAAGTCCCCCTTTTTCCTACAAACAAAATGATGGTAATTATGGCCAAACAGTTCTATTTTCGTTTCAACAGAACAGTGGACATTTCTTCAAAAAGTACGATCTTTGTCCCCATGTGCAGTTGCAAACCGTAGTCTGACTTTTTCATGGCAGTTTTGTAGCAGTGGCTTCTTCCTTGCAGAGCGGTCTTTCAGGTTATGTCGATTCAGGACTCGTTTTACTGTGGTTATAGATACTTTTGTACCTGTTTCCTCCAGCATCTTCACAAGGTCCTTTGCTGTTGTTCTGTGATTGATTTGCATTTTTCACACCAAAGTACGTTCATCTCTAGGAGACAGAATCCGTCTCCTTCCTGAGCGGTATGACGGCTGCGTGGTCCCATGGTGTTATACTTGCGTACTATTGTTTGTACAGGTGAACGTGGAAATTGCTCCCAAGGATGAACCAGAGGTTTTGGCTGATTTATTTTGATTTTCCCATGATGTCAATCAAAGAGGCACTGACTTTGAAGGTAGACCTTGAAGTAAATCCACAGGTACACCTCCATTTGACTCAAATTATGTCAAGAAGCTTCTAAAGCATCAGAAGATTCTAAAGCCATGACATAATTTTCGGAAATTTTCCAAGCGGTGAAAAGGCACAGTCAACTTAGTGTATGTAAACTTCTGACCCACTAGAATTGTGATACAGTGAATTATAAGTTAAATAATGTGTCTGTAAACAATTTTTGGAAACATTACTTGTTTCATGCACAAAGTAGAAGTACGCTTGCTAACTGACTTGCCAAAACTATAGTTTGTTAATTAACAAGACATTTGTGGAGTGGTTGGAAAACAAGTTTTAATGACTCCAACCTAAGTGTATGTAAACTTCCGACTTCAACTGTACATACATACATACATGCATATCTGCATTGTATCACACTATATACCTGTGTTCTCTATTTGTATTTTGCCAGTTCGTTTTGCTCCTCAAACCTACCAGCCTTTTCCTCCTTTCCCCTCTTGTCTAAATTCCCGTTCTCTAGTTTTCCAGGTTTTGTCCTTCCTGCCTGCCCTGACCCTGAGCCTGCCTGCCGTCCTGTACCTTTGCCTGCCCGTGTTCGATTTAATAAACTTTTGTTACTTCGACACTGTCTGCACCTGGGTTTTTACCTTCAAACGTGATACGTATAACGTATTCATGCTATAAGTTATAAGTTGACACTACTTATACGTAAAGAAAGTATCAATTGAAGAGTTTATAATAAAAAAGAAAAATACTTCAGCGAGACAGAAGCTTCTGGCAGGAGGGATCTTAAGTGGTAAAATAATAATGGGTTATTAACACGACAGAAGAGCTACATAACACAGAGAGAAGGCTGGAGGATGACCGAGAGTTAAGTTGAGGCTGTGAGTGCCGTGAGTGCCGTGAGTGCCGTGAGCTCCGTGAAGTGCCGTGAGTGCCGTGAGCTCCGCGAGCGCCGCGAGCTCCGTGAAGTGCCGTGAGCGCCGTGAGCGCCGTGAGCGCCGTGAGCGCCGTGAGCTCCGTGAGCGCCGTGAGCGTTGTGAGCTCTGTGAGCGCCGTGAGCTCCGTGAGCGCCGTGAGCTCCGTGAGCGCCGTGAGCGCCGTGAGAGCCGTGAGCTCCGTGAGCGCCGTGAGCGCCGTGAGCTCCGTGAGCGCCGTGAGCGCCCTGAGCTCCGTGAGCGCCGTGAGCTCCGTGAGCGCCGTGAGCTCCGTGAGCGCCGTGAGCGCCGTGAGCTCCGTGAGCTCCGTGAGCGCCGTGAGCTCCGTGAGCGCCGTGAGCGCCGTGAGCTCCGTAAGTACCGATAATTCAGTTACATGTGAGATGTGCAGCAGTCAATAAAATGTAAGGCAGTGGGTTCCAGTGGGTTCCAGTGGGTTCCAGTGGGTTCCAGTGCCAAATGACTGCTGTGACAGGACATACTGAGAGAATTACAGTCATCGTGAAGCACTGTTAAGAGTAGTGGTGGTGGCTGGTTTGGAACAAAACAAACAAAATCAATAAGTGCCTTTCATTCTATTTATTAAAGCACAGATACAGAGGTACAGATACAGAGAGGAACAGATACAGAGAGGAATAGATACAGAGAGGAATAGATACAGAGAGGAATAGATACAGAGAGGAACAGATACAGAGAGGAACAGATACAGAGGAACAGATACAGAGACGAACAGATACAGAGAGGAACAGATACAGAGAGGAACAGATACAGAGAGGAACAGATACAGAGAGGAACAGATACAGAGGAACAGATACAGAGGAATAGATACAGAGAGGAACAGATACAGAGAGGAACAGATACAGAGAGGAACAGATACAGAGAGGAACAGATACAGAGAGGAACAGATACAGAGAGGAACACTGATTGGCAGATTAATGACAAGAAAAAGAAGGGTGATTTGCAAATAAAAACAAATAAATAAATAAACTTAATACATTATTTTGTTTTTGTTTTGATGAATGACAAAACATAAAATGGAATAACTGTCCCAGCCTATGTACATTTAGTGTTGTTTATTCACAAGAACTAAACTGAATTAAATGTGATCCTCGGAAATAATGTTGATAAAAACTAGTGTTACCCACACGGACCGATCAATCACACACAGACACCTCATGTATCACTGAAACAATTAGGTTATTATTTCTACTGAGTGCAAAGTGTCATTTTTATACAGTCAGTGCTGCATCACTGGGATTTTCGGGCCCAAAAATCTGTCATGGGTACCTCCTTGGTACTCATTCAGCAGGTAGACAATGTGAGAAATCGTTGTAAAATGATGGCAGTTGTATTTACGAAGGGCCTTGGTGTTGCTTTGTGTTGGCTGTGAATCATTTGGCTGGCCGCTTTCTCGGCTGTGTGTGTGTGTGTGTGTGTGTGTGTGTGTGTGTGTGTGTGTGTGTGTGTGTGTGTGTGTGTGTGTGTGTGTGTGTGTGTGTGTATGTGTGTGTGGGCAGGTGCAAGTGCATGTGTGTGCTCGTTGTGTGTGTGTGGCTCTGTGCGTGTGTGGCTCTGTGCGTGTGTGGCTCTGTGTGTGTGTGTGTGTGTGTGTGTGTGTGTGTGTGTGTGTGTGTGTGTGTGTGTGTGTGTGTGTGTGTGTGTGTGTGGGCAGGTGCAAGTACATGTGTGTGCTCATTGTGTGTGTGTGTGTGTGTGTGTGTGTGTGTGTGTGTGTGTGTGTGTGTGTGTGTGTGTGTGTGTGTGTGTGTGTGTGTGTGTGTGTGTGTGTGTGTGTGTGTGTGTGTGTGTGTGTGTGCCAGATCAGCCTCAGCAGCCAAGAATTGATCAAGGGCTCCATGGAAAGGGGTTGCTGATTCCCTCTCTAGTGGGAGGAGGAGCTGCTGAGTCCCTCTCTAGTGGGAGGAGGAGCTGCTGAGTCCCTCTCTAGTGAGAGGAGGAGCTGCTGAGTCCCTCTCTAGTGGGAGGAGGAGCTGCTGAGTCCCTCTCTAGTGGGAGGTGGAGCTGCTGAGTCCCTCTCTAGTGGGAGGAGGAGCTGCTGAGTCCCTCTCTAGTGGGAGGAGGAGCTGCTGAGTCCCTCTCTAGTGGGAGGAGGAGCTGCTGAGTCCCTCTCTAGTGGGAGGAGGAGCTGCTGAGTCCCTCTCTAGTGGGAGGAGGAGCTGCTGAGTCCCTCTCTAGTGGGAGGAGGAGCTGCTGAGTCCCTCTCTAGTGGGAGGAGGAGCTGCTGAGTCCCTCTCTAGTGGGAGGAGGAGCTGCTGAGTCCCTCTCTAGTGGGAGGAGGAGCTGCTGAGTCCCTCTCTAGTGGGAGGAGGAGCTGCTGAGTCCCTCTCTAGTGGGAGGAGGAGCTGCTGAGTCCCTCTCCAGTGGGAGGAGGAGCTGCTGTATTAAACAAGCAAATATTTGACTGACCTTTGCTTTCACCCAAAGTTCCCCGTCAAGGAGTTTGTATAGCCAGAGAAAACAAACACAACAGAGGCTAAAATACAATATCATTGTCCACTGGGCACGATCAGAAACACGAAATGCATATGAAACGATTTCAAGGTAAGTACATTACTTTAAGAAAACCAGTAAGAGAATATGAATGTTGAGAGTGGAACATCAATGATGTAGTTTGTGGTCCTCCCATTGACAGAATACCATTAAACAAAGCTTCTACATGCTGTGTTAATGTGGAGTCTTGATAGTATTGAGAGTAGAATGACAGTAGAATGGTAGCTGAGGGTAGAATGAAAACAGTTTCGGAAATGTTGCTCATGGAATTCTGCTACTCAGCCTTAGAGATCTTATCTCAATCGTTTCCTAAGGGACATACTTGTAAATTCTAAGTGCAGATCTTGGTGCTCTGACATTGACCAAGCACACTTCTCTTCTGCTCTGCATCCAGTATCCATTAGATTCATATTAAGTTAGAGGAAGCCTCTTTTTATTAAATCAACCATCTGTTTGCGGCTTCTAACATAGTAAACGTTTTTTTTTTTAAACGCAACAATCAAATTCAAATTCATTTCTCTACGTTATTCACAGTCAAATTTAAATTGGAAAGATTTAATTTTCCCTGCCTCAGTCTTTTAAATACATGGGAACCAGCATCTCTCTGTGAGTTTTAAACCCACACAGACGTCCTTTTCTTTGTTTGGAAACAGTACCTGTCGTTGTTTGGAGTGGCAGGGTAACCTAGTGGTTAGAGCGTTGGACTAGTAACCGGAAGGTTGCCAGTTCAAACCCCCAAACTGACAAGGTACAAATCTGTCGTTCTGCCACTGAACAGGTAGTTAACCCACTGTTCCCAGGTCGTCATTGAAAATAAGAATTTGTTCTTAACTGACTTGCCTGGTTAAATAAAGGTAAAATAAATAAATTGTTAACAGCTCAGGCAGTAGAATTATTGATGGTGATTTATTGTGTGTGACTCCAGCCAGGCAGGAAGGGTTGATAATAAATTGACCAGCTATAGGCTTTTTACTAGTGTCTTCCAGTCTAAATGGCAACCTTTCACGGTATAGATTCATCTCATCTCTGCATCGATGACATCGACCCCACTCACTCAGCCAAGAGCCTTTCGGCCAGATTATTGGGCTTGTTAATTCAGAATTATTCCATATGAACCCTAGACCAACAAATGTAGATTTTCATGTAATTTAGCACAGAAAATGATCATTTGGAGGAAGGATTGTTGACACATAATGGATGTTTGTATCTAAAAGCATTATTAAGCAATATTTATCAAAGTTTTCACGTTTACAATATTTTAGATTTCCCCAGGCCACCTTTAAGACTCGATCATTTTTAATCTGAAAATGCTGCCAAGCAAACCATTGGTGTAACATAAAGCTTTAACGCCCTGCAATATATAGTATTTTGATTTCATTAACAGTTTTAATACATTTATTTATTGAAATATTGAAATATTGAAATGTTTTAATATTGTTGAAAGCTGTATTATTCGTTGGTGTGACAACAGTATGGTTGAAGCTCAGTGTAAAATGTATCTCCTTATTATCATATCTAAGAAAATATCACAGCAATGTCGACGAAAATACGCAAATCAACATGATTGAAGACACACGGCACTTTCCAATCCTCTCCTCATCCACCTGACCGTTACCGAGAACCACTATACCAGATTTTTTTTTACAGGGTTGTTAGCGTTAGGGTAGTCTTGCCCAAACCTAACATCAGCTCCAATTCTGGACGTCGGGTTAAAACAAGACATCCATATGGTGACCTTTGACCTTAACAATCATCGGATTGACTACATTTTGTAGGTAAAACAGTTTTTATATAATGTATAATTTATCACTCTTACGTGCCTATTTTTTTTTTGCAAATAAGAACCAAATGAGGTGTTACCTTTTTATACCATATCTGACAATGCTAACATGTTTTTTCAGCCGATCTCAAAGTTGGCCCAGCAACTCAGATGCTCAGCAACAACAGCGCTAGTAGCTAACATTTGCTAACACCAGTTGGATGAGAGGCAAGCTACATGCAAAGGAAGCTATGGAAGGTTTGTCATATGGCTGATGTCATCTGTGTTGACCTTGCTTGTAATCAGAGCACAAACAAAGAAGCACAAACAGTCTAGCAAATGTCATTGGCTGCTACTGCCAGTTAGCTAGCCAACTAGCCAACATTAGCCAGCAGCTAACGTAGCTAGCTACAAACCAATGAGAGGCTGTAACATTAGCTGTATGGAGAGATTGTATCGTATTGGTTATCGTTATCGCCCAGAGATCAGAAGATAGTGGGTTCGTGTCTTTGATTAGAAATATTGACCATTCATAGTTTTGACACCCCCTCCCAGTCTGGACACACACACACACACACCGGCGCACAAATGCACGCACGGTGTGTGCTTATTATCATTTATCAGATGGCTCCCAAGTAACTTCCACCGAGGTGGATGAGCGTCAGCGCAGGCCCTCTGCTGGCGCAGAACACTGAGCAGTTTGTGTGCCACCTCATGCCTCGCTCTCCGAGCCAACTAACCATGTGACGGTCGAAGCCAAGGTTGAGATGCTTATAGTGCTGTGTTATGATGTATTATTATGTTGGATACTAAGGTTGTGTTATTATGTTGTTGTATTATGTTGTATTATTATGTTGAATTATTATGTTGTATTATTATGTATTATTGTTATGTTGTTGTATTATGTTGAATTATTATGTTGAATTATTATGTTGCATTATTATGTATTATTGTTATGTTGTTGTATTATGTTGTATTATGTTGTATTATTATCTTGAATTATTATGTTGTATTATGTTGTTGTATTGTGTTGTATTATTATGTTGTATTATTATGTTGTATTATTATGTATTATTGTGTTGTATTATGTTGTTTTATTATTATGTTGTATTATTATGTTGTATTATTATGTTGTATTATTATGTTGTATTATTATGTTGTATTATGTTGTATTATTAGGTATTATTAGGTATTATTAGGTATTATGTTGTATTATTATGTTGTATTATTATGTTGTATTATTATGTTGTATTATTGGGTTGTATTATGTTGTATTATGTTGTATTATGTTGTATTATTATGTTGAATTATTACGTATTATTACGTATTATTATTATGTTGTTGTCACATTCTGACCTTTATTTCCTTTGTTTTGTATTTATTTAGTATGGTCAGGGCGTGAGTTGGGTGGGCAGTCTATGTTTGATTTTCTATGATTTGGGATATCTATGTTTTGGCCTAGTATGGTTCTCAATCAGAGGCAGGTGTCATTAGTTGTCTCTGATTGAGAATCATACTTAGGTAGCCTGGGTTGCACTGTTTGTTTGTGGGTGATTGTCTATGTTAGTGGCTTGTGTCAGCACAGGTCTCATTTGTAGCTTCACGGTCGTATTTAGTTGATTGTTTTTTGTTGCTCTTTTGTATAGTGTTCAGTGTTCTCTTTATTAAAATTCACTATGAACACATACCACGCCGCATATTGGTCCTCTGATCCTTCTCCCCTCTCCTCTTCAGATGAAGTGGAGGAAGACCGTGACAGAATCACCCACCACAACAGGACCAAGCGGCGTGGTAACGGGAAACAGCAAAGGCAGCAGCAGGAGCAGCGAAAAAACGACTTTTGGACTTGGGAGGAAATCCTCGACGGGAGAGGTCCCTGGGCTACACCAGGGGAGTGTAGCCGCCCCAAGGAGCAACTGAAGGAGGAATGGACATGGGAGGAGGAATTATTCGGAGAAGGACCCTGGGATCAGCCTGGAGAATATCGCCCCCCCAAAGAAGAACTAGAGGCGGAGAGAGCTGAGAGGCACTGGTATGAGGAGACAGCGCGGCGACGCGGATGGAAGCCTGAGAGTCAGCCCCAAAAATTTCTTGGGGGGGCTCACAGGGAGTATGGCGACACTAGGTAGGAGACCTGCGCCAACTTCCTGTGGTTACCGGGGGGCTAGAGAGACCGGGCAGGCACCGTGTTATGCTGTGGTGCGCACGGTGTCTCTAGTGCGGGTGCATAGCCCGGTGCGTTCTATTCCAGCTCCACGTATTGGCCGGGCTAGATTGAGCGTCGAGCCAAATGCCATGAAGCCGGCTCTATGCATCTGATCCCCAGTGCGTCTCCTTGGGCCGGCTTACATGGCACACAGACAAGAGTCTGGCTGATTGGCAGATCTGGAAGAGTCTGGCTGACTGGCAGATCTGGAAGAGTCTGGTTGACTCGCAGATCTGGAAGAGTCTGGTTGACTAGCAGATCAGGAAGAGTCTGGTTGACTGGCAGATCTGGAAGAGTCTGGTTGACTAGTAGATCTGGAAGAGTCTGGTTGACTGGCAGATCTGGAAGAGTTTGGTTGACTGGCAGATCTGGAAGAGTCTGGCTGACTGGCACATCTGGAAGAGTCTGGTTGACTGGCAGATCTGGAAGAGTCTGGCTGACTGGCAGATCTGGAAGAGTCTGGCTGACTGGCAGATCTGGAAGAGTCTGGCTGACTGGCAGATCTGGAAGAGTCTGGCTGACTGGCAGATCTGGAAGAGTCTGCCTGACTGGCAGATCTGGAAGAGTCTGGTTGACTGGCAGATCTGGAAGAGTCTGGCTGACTGGCGGATCCTGGCAGACTGACGGCTCTGGCTGCTTCATGCTGACTGATGGCTCTGGCTGCTCCATGCTGACTGGCGGCTCTGGCTGCTCCATGCAGATTGACAGCTCTGGCGGCTTCTTGCAGACTGTCAGCTCTGGCTGCTCCATGCAGACTAACAGCTCTGGCAGCTCCTTGCAGACTGGCAGCTCCTTGCAGACTGGCAGCTCCTTGCAGACTGGCAGCTCTGGCTGCTCCGAGCAGACTGAGAGCTCTGGCTGCTCCATGCAGACTGGCAGCTCTGGCTTCTCCATGCAGACTGGCAGCTCTGGCTGCTCCATGCAGACTGGCAGCTCTGGCTGCTCCATGCAGACTGGCAGCTCTGGCTGCGCTAAACGGGCAGGAGACTCCGGCAACGCTGTAGAGGCGGAAGGCTCTGGCAGAGCTAAACAGGCGGGAGACTCCAGCAGCGCTGTAGAGGAGGAAGGCTTCGACAGTGCTGAACAGGCGGGACGCTCCGGCAGCGCAGGAGAGGCGAGGCGCACTGTAGGCCTGATGCGTGGTACTGGCACTGATGGTACTGGGCCGAGGACACACACAGGAAGCCTGGTGCGGGGAGCTGCCACCGGAGGGCTGGTGTGTGAAGGTGGCACAGGATGGGCTAGACCGTGAAGGCGTACTGGAGATCTTGAGAGCAGTGTTGGCACAGGACGTGCAAGGCTAGGGATGTGCACAGGAGGCCTGGTGCGTGAGGCTGACACCAACTTCACCAGCCGACTAACACGCACCTCAGGACGAGTATGGAGCGCTGACCCAGGTGCCATTAAATCCCTGACACGTTCCGTCGGGCGAATTCCATGCAAAAAGCACCAACACAGCAACGCCCTCATTTCTCTCTCCTCCAATTTCCCCATTAACTCCTTCACAGTCTCTGCTTCGCTCACCTCCAACACCGGTTCTGGCCTCCTCCTTGGCTCCTCACGATAAACAGGGAGAGTGAGCTCAGGTCTGACTCTTGACTCTGCCACATTCTCCCTGAGCCCCCCCAAGAAATTTTTGGGACTGACTCTCGGGCTTCCATCCACATCGCCGCGCTGCCTCCTCATACCAGCGCCTCTCAGCTCTCGCCGCCTCCAGTTCTTCTTTGGGGCGGCGATATTCTCCAGGCTGATCCCAGGGTCCTTCTCCGAACAATTTCTCCTCCCAAGTTCAGAAGTCCTGTGATCGCTGTTGCTGCCTTTGTTGCTTCTCCTGTGGCTCCTGCCCGTTGACACGTTACTTGGTCCGTTTGTGGTGGGTGATTCTGTAACGGCTTTCTTCTACCTCCTTCTCTGACGAAGAGGTGGAATAAGGATCGGACCAAAATGCAACGTGGTTCGTTCGATACATCTTTAATGAAGAAGAAACACGAACAATACAAAACCACAAACGTCGAAAACCGAAACAGCCCTGACTGGTGCAACAAACACACAGACAGGAACAATCACCCACAAACACACAGTGAAACCCAGGCTACCTAAATATAGTTCCCAATCAGAGACAACGATAATCACCTGACTCTGATTGAGAACCGCCTCAGGCAGCCATAGACTAATCTATACACCCCACACAACCCCAAGACGAAACACACTACAAATAAACCCATGTCACACCCTGGCCTGACTCCATAAATTAATATAACATAATAAATATAGACCAGGGTGTGACAGATGTCTTGTTTGTCTATTTCTATATCTGGCCTGATATGGTTCTCAATCAGAGGCAGGTGTTAGTCATTGTCTCTGATATGGGAACCATATTTAGGTTTCCTGGGTTTCACTGTGTGTTTGTGGGTGACTGTTCCTGTCTCTGTGTTTTGCACCAGATAGGGCTGTTTTCGGTTTTTGTATGTTTGTTATTTTGTTAGTTTAATCGTGTATAGTTTCCTTATTAAATAAAATGAATCACGTCTATGCTGCATTTTGGTCCGCTCATCCTTCCCACAACGAAATCCGTGACAGTTGTATTATTATGTTGTATTATTATTATGTTGTATTATTGTTATGTTGTATTATGTTGTATTATGTTGTATTATTATGTTGTATTATGTTGTATAATTATGTATTATTGTTGTTGTATTATTATGTTGTATTATTGTGTTGTATTATTAGGTATTTTTATTATGTTGTATTATTATGTTGTATTATTGTGTTGTATTATTAGGTATTTTTATTATGTTGTATTATTATGTTGTATTATTATGTTGTATTATTGTGTTGTATTATTATGTTGTATTATTATGTTTTATTATGATTATGTTTTATTATTATTATGTTGTATTATTATTATGTTGTATTATTATGTTGTATTATTATGTCTTATTGTTATGTTGTATTATTATTATGTTGTATTATTATTATGTTGTATTATTATTATGTTATTATGTTGTATTATTATTATGTTGTATTATTATTATGTTGTATTATTATGTCTTATTGTTATATTGTATTATTATGTTGTATTATTATGTTGTATTATTATGTATTATTGTTATGTTGTATTATTATGTTGTATTATTATGTTGTATTATTACGTTGTATTATTGTTATGTTGTATTATGTTGTATTATTATGTTGTATTATTATGTATTATTGTTATGTTGTATTATTATGTTGTATTATGTGGAATTATTATGTATTATTGTTATGTTGTATTATTATGTTGTATTATTATTTGTTATTATGTTGTTTTATTATGTGGGGTTGATACAATGATATGTTAGCATTTCCAGCTATACAGTAAATTTCCTGCAACAACAGGATGATCAAATTAAGATATCTGTAGGTGTTGGTTTTAGGTCGTTACACGCCCCCAATTCCTTCAGGAGAGCACGTCCCCACACTTCTTTATAACCACCTGCCCGAGCAATGATGTGCCTGGCTGGCCATGCTGATTGACAACGACCTGCTTGGCACACAACGACCTGGGTCTGACAAACAACAACCCGACTGAAACAATCACCTGCCCGAACAATAATGTGCCTTACAGGTGCCTGGCTGAGTGAGTGGGGTCAATAGCATTGATGTGGAGTACAACACTAATCTCCACCGTGATAGGCTGCCATTTAAACTGGAACTTTTGTATGGTGTCAGAAGTGAGATGGCATCTTTGACACCATCAGAGAGGCATGTACATATTAGTGGCTTGTTGTTTCAGACAGGTGGTTGTTTGTCAGGCCCAGATCATTGTGCACCAGGCAGGTCATTGTCAGTCAGTCAGCCAAGCCAGCCAGGTCATTGTGTGCCAGGCAGATCGTTGTCAGTCAGTCAGTCAGCCTGTCCAGCCAGGTCATTGTGCACCAGGCAAGTCGTTGTCAGTCAGTCAGCCTGTCCAGCCAGGTCATTGTGTGCCAGGCAGGTCGTTGTCAGTCAGTCAGCCTGTCCAGCCAGGTCATTGTGCACCAAGCAGGTCGTTGTCAGTCAGCCTGTCCAGCCAGGTCATTGTGTGCCAGGCAGGTCGTTGTCAGTCAGCCTGTCCAGCCAGGTCATTGTGTGCCAGGCAGGTCGTTGTCAGTCAGTCAGCCTGTCCAGCCAGGTCATTGTGCGCCAGGCAGGTCATTGTTTTAGGCAGTTCATTATTTCCGCCAGGTAGTTGTTTGTCAGGCAGGTTGTTAGCTGTGGGTAGGCTGACTCACTGTGTTGCAGAATGGATAGGTAAGTGAGGTGGTGCATCAGGTGTCCGTGTCATGCAGGGTAATCATTATCAAGACAAGTGCATGGCAGGGCTGGGCTGTCGTTTGGGCTGAAATACAGACACACACAAGGCTGTGCCTTTAGGTAATACTGCAGATGACAGTGTGATGTGATGTGCTGGCGGTGAGGAGGTGGGTGAGCTGGAGCTGGTGAGGCTGATCGTTACGCTACCAAACCAAGTGGTGGGGTTGACACACAGACAAAACACAGGACTGTGGCTTTAATACTGTGTGATGTGGAGGACAAACACAGGACTGTGGCTTTAATACAGTGTGATGTGGAGGACAAACACAGGACTGTGGCTTTAATACTGTGTGATGTGGAGGACAAACACAGGACTGTGGCTTTAATACTGTGTGATGTGGAGGACAAACACAGGACTGTGGCTTTAATACCTTGTGATGTGGAGGACAAACACAGGACTGTGGCTTTAATACTGTGTGATGTGGAGGACAAACACAGGACTGTGGCTTTAATACAGTGTGATGTGGAGGACAAACACAGGACTGTGGCTTTAATACTGTGTGATGTGGAGGACAAACACAGGACTGTGGCTTTAATACCTTGTGATGTGGAGGACAAACACAGGACTGTGGCTTTAATACAGTGTGATGTGGATGACAAACACAGGACTGTGGCTTTAATACAGTGTGATGTGGAGGACAAACACAGGACTGTGGCTTTAATACCTTGTGATGTGGATGACAAACACAGGACTGTGGCTTTAATACCTTGTGATGTGGAGGACAAACACAGGACTGTGGCTTTAATACCTTGTGATGTGGAGGACAAACACAGGACTGTGGCTTTAATACAGTGTGATGTGGAGGACAAACACAGGACTGTGGCTTTAATACCTTCTGATGTGGAGGACAAACACAGGACTGTGGCTTTAATACTGTGTGATGTGGAGGACAAACACAGGACTGTGGCTTTAATACAGTGTGATGTGGAGGACAAACACAGGACTGTGGCTTTAATACTGTGTGATGTGGAGGACAAACACAGGACTGTGGCTTTAATACAGTGTGATGTGGAGGACAAACACAGGACTGTGGCTTTAATACCTTCTGATGTGGAGGACAAACACAGGACTGTGGCTTTAATACTGTGTGATGTGGAGGACAAACACAGGACTGTGGCTTTAATACCTTGTGATGTGGAGGACAAACACAGGACTGTGGCTTTAATACTGTGTGATGTGGAGGACAAACACAGGACTGTGGCTTTAATACCTTGTGATGTGGAGGACAAACACAGGACTGTGGCTTTAATACTGTGTGATGTGGAGGACAAACACAGGACTGTGGCTTTAATACTGTGTGATGTGGAGGACAAACACAGGACTGTGGCTTTAATACAGTGTGATGTGGAGGACAAACACAGGACTGTGGCTTTAATACTGTGTGATGTGGAGGACAAACACAGGACTGTGGCTTTAATACTGTGTGATGTGGAGGACAAACACAGGACTGTGGCTTTAATACCTTGTGATGTGGAGGACAAACACAGGACTGTGGCTTTAATACTGTGTGATGTGGAGGACAAACACAGGACTGTGGCTTTAATACAGTGTAATGTGGATGACAAACACAGGACTGTGGCTTTAATACAGTGTGATGTGGAGGACAAACACAGGACTGTGGCTTTAATACTGTGTGATGTGGAGGACAAACACAGGACTGTGGCTTTAATACTGTGTGATGTGGAGGACAAACACAGGACTGTGGCTTTAATACTGTGTGATGTGGAGGACAAACACAGGACTGTGGCTTTAATACTGTGTGATGTGGAGGACAAACACAGGACTGTGGCTTTAATACTGTGTGATGTGGAGGACAAACACAGGACTGTGGCTTTAATACTGTGTGATGTGGAGGACAAACACAGGACTGTGGCTTTCATACCTTGTGATGTGGAGGACAAACACAGGACTGTGGCTTTAATACCTTGTGATGTGGGGGACAAACACAGGACTGTGGCTTTAATACTGTGTGATGTGGAGGACAAACACAGGACTGTGGCTTTCATACCTTGTGATGTGGAGGACAAACACAGGACTGTGGCTTTAATACAGTGTAATGTGGATGACAAACACAGGACTGTGGCTTTAATACAGTGTGATGTGGAGGACAAACACAGGACTGTGGCTTTAATACTGTGTGATGTGGAGGACAAACACAGGACTGTGGCTTTAATACTGTGTGATGTGGAGGACAAACACAGGACTGTGGCTTTAATACTGTGTGATGTGGAGGACAAACACAGGACTGTGGCTTTAATACTGTGTGATGTGGAGGACAAACACAGGACTGTGGCTTTAATACTGTGTGATGTGGAGGACAAATACAGGACTGTGGCTTTAATACCTTGTGATGTGGAGGACAAACACAGGACTGTGGCTTTAATACTGTGTGATGTGGATGGAGAGAGGCGATGTGGTGCCTGTGAGGTGGATCATTACGCTGCCCACTGCATCTAATGGGACTAATTTAATCAACCAGTTGACTCGCCTTCGGGCCCAGGAAAATAGTTCCTTTCGCATGCAGTCGCCTAGCAACCTCTGATCGGCTAAGGCAAGTAGGCCCAATAGGCATACAGTGAAGAAAGCGGCGAAACCTGACTACTCCTCTTGATTGAGCCAAAGGATGCTGTGCAGCGCTAATACGTAACCCCCCCCCCAGTACACAGCAATAAGGCATTGGGGATTTGTGTCTTGAAGTCCTGTTAAATGATGCAGAATGTTCAATGATGCGTCACCAAACATTTTTTTTTTAAATGGTAGAATCAATGGGAACATCAGCCGATTAACTAAAATACAACTTCTATTCTTCTGTGGAGATCACGTAACATCTCACCCAGGTCTACCATTGGGAGAGAGGTTTTCTGTCCTCAATGGAACAACCTCGTTAAATAAAGATGACATAAAAATCTAATACGCATCTTAGGTTAGTTGCAGTAGTCTTCCTACCCCCCCATTTGTGTGATTTTATTTGTTTGGTTTTGTAGCTTCAGCTTCGGTTCCTAGTTCAGCAGTTTATTGGCGTCATTATGTGGCCACAGCTCATTTAGCCAGGCAGCTGGCTGTTTGGAAGGCAGTCTACTGAACAGAAACCTTTGCTGTAGAACCAATTAGCCATAGCAACACGTGAACGGGAGAAAGGGAGAGGGAGAGGGAGAGAGAGATGCAGAGAGAGACAGAAAGAGGCAGAGAGAGAGAGAGTCAGAGAGAGAGAGAGAGAGGGGGGAGAGAGAGAAAAAGATAGAGAAGCAGAGAGAGAGAGAGAAAGAGAGAGAGACGCTTAGCAATGTAAAGGGAAGGCGAAGATCAGCTTGGTAATTAAGTAGTGAACTTGGGACGGTAATTAAGTAGTGAACTTAGGATGGTAATTAAGTAGTGAACTTGGGATGGTAGTTAAGTAGTGAACTTGGGCAGGTAATTAAGTAGTGAACTTGGGCAGGAATTTAAGTAGTGGACTTGGGCAGGTGGTTAAGTAGTGGACTTGGGCAGGTAATTAAGTAGTGAACTTGGGCAGGTAATTAAGTAGTGAACTAGGGCAGGTTGTCAAGTAGCGGACTTGGGCAGGTAGTTAAGTAGTGAACTTGGGCAAGTAATTAAGTAGTGAACTTGGGACGGTAATTAAGTAGTGAACTTAGGATGGTAATTAAGTAGTGAACTTGGGATGGTAGTTAAGTAGTGAACTTGGGCAGGTAATTAAGTAGTGAACTTGGGCAGGAATTTAAGTAGTGGACTTGGGCAGGTAGTTAAGTAGTGGACTTGGGCAGGTAATTAAGTAGTGAACTTGGGCAGGTAATTAAGTAGTGAAATAGGGCAGGTTGTCAAGTAGCGGACTTGGGCAGGTAGTTAAGTAGTGAACTTGGGCAGGTAATTAAGTAGTGAACTAGGGCAGGTAATTAAGTAGTGAACTTGGGCGGGTAATTAAGTAGTGAACTTGGGCAGGTAATTAAGTAGTGAACTTGGGCAGGTAATTAAGTAGTGAACTTGGGAAGGTAATTAAGTAGTGAACTTTGTCACGAATTCCACCGAAGTCGGTCCCTCTCCTTGTTCGGGCGGCGTTCGGCGGTTGACGTCACCGGCCTTCCAGCCATCGCTGATCCAGTATTCATTTTCGATTTGTTTTGTCTTTGTTTTTGTTTTATACACATCTGGTTTCAATTCTTTATTTAACCCTCTGTTTTCTCCCTGGTTTTTGTGCGTGCTTATTTGTTGGCTGAGAAATGTTTGTTCTTCCAAAAGTCCGCCTTCTTCCAGGGTACCGCATTTCCACTTCAGGGGTCGAGATGGAGAGTGACCGCATTTTAGCCGTGTGTAATTGGCCGACTCCCACCATAGTAAAGGAGGTGCAGCGGTTTCTAGGGTTTGTCAACTACTACCGGAGGTTTATCCGGTGTTTAGGTCAGGTAGCGGATCCCATTACCTCACTGCTGAAGGGAGGACCGGTGCGACTGCAGTGGGCGGCTGAGGTGGACAGGGCTTTCGGTCACCTGAAGCCTCTGTTTACCTCGGCTCCCGCGCTGGCCCATCCGGATCCCTCTTTGGCATTCATAGTGGAGGTGGACAAGTCCGAGGCTGGGATAGAAGCCGTGCTCTCTCAGTGCTCGGGTATGTCACCAAAGCTCGCCACTGTGCTTTCTTTTCGAAAGAAGCTCAGCCCGGCGGAGCGAAACTATGATGTGGGGGACCGGGAGCTGTTGGCTGTTGTCATGGCTCTGAAGGCATGGAGACATTGGCTTGAGGGGGCTAAACACCCTTTTCTCATCTGGACTGACCACCGCAATCGGGAGGACATCCGGGCGGCGAGGAGACTGAACCCTCGCCAGGCAAGGTGGGCCATGTTCTTTACCCGTTTTGTTTTCACTCTGTCCTACAGACCAGGTTCCCAGAACTCTAAGGCAGACGCACTGTCCTGGATGTATGACACAAAGGAGCGGTCCATGGATCACACTCCCATACTTCCGGCCTCCTGCCTGCTGGCACCGGCGGTGTGAGAGCTGGACGCAGACATTGAGCGGGCGTTATGTACGTTCCTGTTGCTGTCCGCAACTGTTGTTGGTCATCCGGGCATCAGTAGGACAGTGGGATGTCTCAGTGGGAAATACAGGTGGTCTACCTTGGCCAAGGACGTGAGGGTTTATGCCTCCTCCTGCTCGGTGTGCGCCCAGTGCAAGACCCCTAGGCACCTGCCCAGAGGGAAGTTACAGCCCTTAACCGTTTCACAACGGCCGTGTTCACACCTATCGGTGGATTTCCTCACGGATCTTCCTCCCGCACGGAGAAACACCACGATCCTGGTCGTTGTGGATCAGTTCTCTAAGTCCTGTCGTCTCCTCCCTCTGCCCGGTCTCCCTACGGCCCTACAGACTGCGGAGGCCCTATTTACACACGTCTTCTGGCACTCTGGGGTGCCTGAGGATATAGTGTCTGATCGAGGTCCCCAGTTCACGTCAAGGGTCTGGAGGGCGTTTATGGAACGTCTGGGGGTCTCGGTCAGTCTCACCTCGGGTTTTCACCCAGAGAGTAACAGGCAGGTGGAGAGAGTAAACCAGGATGTGGGTAGGTTTCTGCGGTCTTATTGTCAGGACCGGCCGGGGGAGTGGGCCGCATTCATCCCCTGGGCAGAGATGGCCCAAAACTCACTCCGCCACTCTTCCACTAACCTCTCTCCCTTTCAGTGCATACTGGGGTATCAGCCGGTTCTGGCACCTTGGCATCAGAGCCAGATCGAGGCTCCTGTGGTGGGCGAATGGTTTAAGTGCTCAGAGGAGACCTGGGATGCCACACCTGGTTTCAATTCCCCAATTACATGTTCATTATTTAACCCTCTGTTTTCCCCATGGTTTTTGTGCATGTTTGTTTGTTGTATTTATGGTCCGTATTGTGGGCTCGGTATTATCGACTTGTATTTGAAAGTCTTGAGTAAATTTACGTGTATTTACTCATCTCTGTTGTCCTGCGTCTGACTCCTCTGCACCAGCTACACCCAGACCTTTTACAAACTTGGGCAGGCAACCACATTATTTCGAAAGTTGTTTACGTTAAACACGGATGAAATGTTTTTATTTTTACATGCTGCTATCCTATTGTCAGTATTCTTGTGTTAGCGTAGTCTGATGGATTTGCTTTGCTGCTGATTTGCTTTGCTACTAATGTGCTTTGCTGCTGAGATTTGCTTTGCTGCTCTCCAATCTATAGTGAAACATGTTTTTTACCATTCATTTTTTGCTATGCCTGGCTTGTCACAATATAAATCTGACGTTTCTTTAGTTTTCAGGCTTTTTTGTTGTTGTTGTTGTTGTTGTTGTTGTAATAAACTATTAATTAGATAATCTTGAATGTAACAGTGTTAGGGGAGTTACTGTGAATGTTAATGGGCTGTATGGTTTCATTGCAACATCATGCAACCTTTAGGCAAATAGGAAGTATGAACAACAACAAAAACATTATGATCATTAAGGCATATATTTAAGTCCCCATAAACCTCTTCGTTAGACCTAGTTAGTTCGGCAACATTCTATAAATCAATGATTCAATTATTGAAAGTAATTCTGAAGTTTGAGGTCTACGGCCAATACAAAACGTGTCTCGGTGACAACTTCAAAATAATAAGGAGAGAAAGTTAATGAATCTGATTTGTTATGACTGCTGAAACTCAGGAAGTAAATCTGAATGGAGAAGGGGGGTGGGGGGGGGGGGGGGGGGGGGGGTACTTCTCATGTACATCAGTGTCAGCCGAGCTAGCGAGAGGGTTGAATGAACATATTATTATGTTGATCAGAAGGTCTCAGCACTCTCTGGGCTTTCACGGTTAATATGACAGCTTTCAGTGTTCATTTCCCATCTTTCCATTCCTTGTCCATAGACCAATAAGAGCCCATCACAATGCCATGAAGGGATCTCTCTTTAAAAAAACAACACCGCATCTGCCAGGATCCCTGAGGTGTCAAACTCTAAATTTCAACATTGTGTTTTATGTTTTCTGCCCAAAAATCCATCTCAGCTCCCAGCTCTCAACACAATAGTGTTGTATTAGACTGTATTCCTACATGGTGTTGTATTAGACTGTGTTCCTACATAGTGTTGTATCAGACTGTGTTCCTACATAGTGTTGTATCAGACTGTGTTCCTACATAGTGTTGTATCAGACTGTGTTCCTACATAGTGTTGTGTTAGACTGTGTTCCCACATAGTGTTGTATTAGACTGTGTTCATACATAGTGTTGTATTAGACTGTGTTCCTACATAGTGTTGTATCAGACTGTGTTCCCACATAGTGTTGTATCAGACTGTGTTCCTACATAGTGTTGTATCAGACTGTGTTCCCACATAGTGTTGTATCAGACTGTGTTCCTACATAGTGTTGTATCAGACTGTGTATCAGACTGTGTTCCTACATAGTGTTGTATCAGACTGTGTTCCTACATAGTGTTGTATCAGACTGTGTTCCTACATAGTGTTGTATCAGACTGTGTTCCCACATAGTGTTGTATCAGACTGTGTTCCTACATAGTGTTGTATTAGACTGTGTTCCTACGTAGTGTTGTATCAGACTGTGTTCCTACGTAGTGTTGTATCAGACTGTGTTCCTACATAGTGTTGTATCAGACTGTGTTCCTACATAGTGTTGTATCAGACTGTGTTCCTACGTAGTGTTGTATCAGACTGTGTTCCTACATAGTGTTGTATCAGACTGTGTTCCTACATAGTGTTGTATCAGACTGTGTTCCTACATAGTGTTGTATCAGACTGTGTTCCTACATAGTGTTGTATCAGACTGTGTTCCTACATAGTGTTGTATCAGACTGTGTTCCTACATAGTGTTGTATCAGACTGTGTTCCTACATAGTGTTGTATCAGACTGTGTTCCTACATAGTGTTGTATTAGACTGTGTTCCTACATAGTGTTGTATCAGACTGTGTATCAGACTGTGTTCCTACATAGTGTTGTATCAGACTGTGTTCCTACATAGTGTTGTATCAGACTGTGATCCTACATAGTGTTGTATCAGACTGTGTTCCTACGTAGTGTTGTATCAGACTGTGTTCCTACATAGTGTTGTATCAGACTGTGTTCCTACATAGTGTTGTATCAGACTGTGTTCCTACATAGTGTTGTATCAGACTGTGTTCCTACATAGTGTTGTATCAGACTGTGTTCCTACATAGTGTTGTATCAGACTGTGTTCCTACATAGTGTTGTATTAGACTGTGTTCCTACATAGTGTTGTATCAGACTGTGTTCCTACATAGTGTTGTATCAGACTGTGTTCCTACATAGTGTTGTATTAGACTGTGTTCCTACATAGTGTTGTATCAGACTGTGTTCCTACATAGTGTTGTATCAGACTGTGTTCCTACATAGTGTTGTAGTAGACTGTGTATCAGACTGTGTTCCTACATAGTGTTGTATCAGACTGTGTTCCTACATAGTGTTGTATCAGACTGTGTTCCTACATAGTGTTGTATCAGACTGTGTTCCTACATAGTGTTGTATCAGACTGTGTTCCTACATAGTGTTGTATCAGACTGTGTTCCTACGTAGTGTTGTATCAGACTGTGTTCCTACATAGTGTTGTATCAGACTGTGTTCCTACATAGTGTTGTATCAGACTGTGTTCCTACATAGTGTTGTATCAGACTGTGTTCCTACATAGTGTTGTATCAGACTGTGTTCCTACATAGTGTTGTATCAGACTGTGTTCCTACATAGTGTTGTATTAGACTGTGTTCCTACATAGTGTTGTATCAGACTGTGTTCCTACATAGTGTTGTATCAGACTGTGTTCCTACATAGTGTTGTATTAGACTGTGTTCCTACATAGTGTTGTATCAGACTGTGTTCCTACATAGTGTTGTATCAGACTGTGTTCCTACATAGTGTTGTAGTAGACTGTGTATCAGACTGTGTTCCTACATAGTGTTGTATCAGACTGTGTTCCTACATAGTGTTGTATCAGACTGTGTTCCTACATAGTGTTGTATCAGACTGTGTTCCTACATAGTGTTGTAGTAGACTGTGTATCAGACTGTGTTCCTACATAGTGTTGTATCAGACTGTGTATCAGACTGTGTTCCTACATAGTGTTGTATCAGACTGTGTTCCTACATAGTGTTGTATCAGACTGTATTCCTACATAGTGTTGTATCAGACTAAGTTCCTACATAGTGTTGTATCAGACTGTGTTCCTACATAGTGTTGTATTAGACTGTGTTCCTACATAGTGTTGTATCAGACTGTGTATCAGACTGTGTTCCTACATAGTGTTGTATTAGACTGTGTTCCTACATAGTGTTGTATCAGACTGTGTTCCTACATAGTGTTGTATCAGACTGTGTTCCTACATAGTGTTGTATTAGACTGTGTTCCTACATAGTGTTGTATCAGACTGTGTTCCTACATAGTGTTGTATCAGACTGTGTTCCTACATAGTGTTGTATCAGACTGTGTTCCTACATAGTGTTGTAGTAGACTGTGTATCAGACTGTGTTCCTACATAGTGTTGTATCAGACTGTGTTCCTACATAGTGTTGTATCAGACTGTGTTCCTACATAGTGTTGTATCAGACTGTGTTCCTACATAGTGTTGTATTAGACTGTGTTCCCACATAGTGTTGTATTAGACTGTGTTCCTACATAGTGTTGTATTAGACTGTGTTCCCACATAGTGTTGTATTAGACTGTGTTCCTACATAGTGTTGTATTAGACTGTGTTCCTACATAGTGTTGTATCAGACTGTGTTCCTACATAGTGTTGTATCAGACTGTGTTCCCACATAGTGTTGTATTAGACTGTGTTCCTACATAGTGTTGTATTAGACTGTGTTCCCACATAGTGTTGTATTAGACTGTGTTCCCACATAGTGTTGTATCAGACTGTGTTCCTACATAGTGTTGTATCAGACTGTGTTCCTACATAGTGTTGTATCAGACTGTGTTCCTACATAGTGTTGTATTAGACTGTGTTCCCACATAGTGTTGTATTAGACTGTGTTCCTACATAGTGTTGCATCAGACTGTGTTCCCACATAGTGTTGCATCAGACTGTGTTCCTACATAGTGTTGTATTAGACTGTGTTCCTACATAGTGTTGTATCAGACTGTGTTCCTATAGTGTTGTATCAGACTGTGTTCCTACATAGTGTTGTATCAGACTGTGTATCAGACTGTGTTCCTACATAGTGTTGTATCAGACTGTGTTCCTACATAGTGTTGTATCAGACTGTGTTCCTACATAGTGTTGTATCAGACTGTGTTCCTACATAGTGTTGTATTAGACTGTGTATCAGACTGTGTTCCTACATAGTGTTGTATCAGACTGTGTTCCTACATAGTGTTGTATCAGACTGTGTTCCCACATAGTGTTGTATCAGACTGTGTTCCTACATAGTGTTGTATTAGACTGTGTTCCTACATAGTGTTGTATTAGACTGTGTTCCTACATAGTGTTGTATCAGACTGTGTATCAGACTGTGTTCCTACATAGTGTTGTATTAGACTGTGTTCCTACATAGTGTTGTATCAGACTGTGTTCCTACATAGTGTTGTATCAGACTGTGTTCCCACATAGTGTTGTATCAGACTGTGTATTAGACTGTGTTCCTACATAGTGTTGTATCAGACTGTGTTCCTACATAGTGTTGTATCAGACTGTGTTCCTACATAGTGTTGTATCAGACTGTGTTCCTACATAGTGTTGTATCAGACTGTGTTCCTACATAGTGTTGTATCAGACTGTGTTCCTACATAGTGTTGTATTAGACTGTGTTCCCACATAGTGTTGTATCAGACTGTGTTCCTACATAGTGTTGTATCAGACTGTGTTCCCACATAGTGTTGTATCAGACTGTGTTCCTACATAGTGTTGTATCAGACTGTATTCCTACATAGTGTTGTATCAGACTGTGTTCCTACATAGTGTTGTATCAGACTGTGTTCCCACATAGTGTTGTATCAGACTGTGTTCCTACATAGTGTTGTATCAGACTGTGTTCCTACATAGTGTTGTATCAGACTGTGTATCAGACTGTGTTCCTACATAGTGTTGTATTAGACTGTGCATCAGACTGTGTTCCTACATAGTGTTGTATTAGACTGTGTTCCTACATAGTGTTGTATCAGACTGTGTTCCTACATAGTGTTGCATCAGACTGTGTATCAGACTGTGTTCCTACATAGTGTTGTATTAGACTGTGTTCCTACATAGTGTTGTATCAGACTGTGTTCCTACATAGTGTTGTATCAGACTGTGTTCCTACATAGTGTTGCATCAGACTGTGTTCCTACATAGTGTTGTATCAGACTGTGTTCCTACATAGTGTTGTATTAGACTGTGTTCCCACATAGTGTTGTATCAGACTGTGTTCCTACATAGTGTTGCATCAGACTGTGTTCCTACATAGTGTTGTATCAGACTGTGTTCCTACATAGTGTTGTATCAGACTGTGTTCCTACATAGTGTTGTATCAGACTGTGTTCCTATAGTGTTGTATCAGACTGTGTTCCTACATAGTGTTGTATCAGACTGTGTTCCTACATAGTGTTGTATCAGACTGTGTTCCTATAGTGTTGTATCAGACTGTGTTCCCACATAGTGTTGTATCAGACTGTGTTCCTACATAGTGTTGTATCAGACTGTGTTCCTACATAGTGTTGTATTAGACTGTGTTCCTATAGTGTTGTATCAGACTGTGTTCCCACATAGTGTTGTATCAGACTGTGTTCCTATAGTGTTGTATCAGACTGTGTTCCTACATAGTGTTGTATCAGACTGTGTATCAGACTGTGTTCCCACATAGTGTTGTATTAGACTGTGTTCCTACATAGTGTTGTATCAGACTGTGTATCAGACTGTGTTCCCACATAGTGTTGTATTAGACTGTGTTCCTACATAGTGTTGTATCAGACTGTGTTCCTACATAGTGTTGTATCAGACTGTGTATCAGACTGTGTTCCCACATAGTGTTGTATCAGACTGTGTATCAGACTGTGTTCCCACATAGTGTTGTATTAGACTGTGTTCCTACATAGTGTTGTATTAGACTGTGCATCAGACTGTGAATTAGACTGTGTTCCTACATAGTGTTGTATTAGACTGTGTTCCTACATAGTGTTGCATCAGACTGTGTTCCTACATAGTGTTGTATCAGACTGTGTTCCTACATAGTGTTGTATCAGACTGTGTTCCTACATAGTGTTGTATCAGACTGTGTTCCTACATAGTGTTGTATCAGACTGTGTTCCTACATAGTGTTGCATCAGACTGTGTTCCTACATAGTGTTGTATCAGACTGTGTTCCTACATAGTGTTGTATCAGACTGTGTTCCTACATAGTGTTGTATCAGACTGTGTTCCTATAGTGTTGTATCAGACTGTGTTCCTACATAGTGTTGTATCAGACTGTGTTCCTACATAGTGTTGTATCAGACTGTGTTCCTATAGTGTTGTATCAGACTGTGTTCCCACATAGTGTTGTATCAGACTGTGTTCCTACATAGTGTTGTATCAGACTGTGTTCCTACATAGTGTTGTATTAGACTGTGTTCCTATAGTGTTGTATCAGACTGTGTTCCCACATAGTGTTGTATCAGACTGTGTTCCTATAGTGTTGTATCAGACTGTGTTCCTACATAGTGTTGTATCAGACTGTGTATCAGACTGTGTTCCTACATAGTGTTGTATCAGACTGTGTATCAGACTGTGTTCCTACATAGTGTTGTATTAGACTGTGTTCCTACATAGTGTTGTATCAGACTGTGTTCCTACATAGTGTTGTATCAGACTGTGTTCCCACATAGTGTTGTATCAGACTGTGTTCCTACATAGTGTTGTATCAGACTGTGTTCCTACATAGTGTTGTATCAGACTGTGTTCCTACATAGTGTTGTATCAGACTGTGTTCCTACATAGTGTTGTATCAGACTGTGTTCCTACATAGTGTTGTATCAGACTGTGTATCAGACTGTGTTCCTACATAGTGTTGTATTAGACTGTGTTCCTACATAGTGTTGTATTAGACTGTGTATCAGACTGTGTTCCTACATAGTGTTGTATCAGACTGTGTTCCTACATAGTGTTGTATCAGACTGTGTTCCTACATAGTGTTGTATCAGACTGTGTTCCTACATAGTGTTGTATCAGACTGTGGTCCTACATAGTGTTGTATCAGACTGTGTTCCTACATAGTGTTGTATCAGACTGTGTTCCTACATAGTGTTGTATCAGACTGTGTATCAGACTGTGTTCCTACATAGTGTTGTATTAGACTGTGTTCCTACATAGTGTTGTATCAGACTGTGTTCCTACATAGTGTTGTATTAGACTGTGTTCCTACATAGTGTTGTATTAGACTGTGTTCCTACATAGTGTTGTATCAGACTGTGTTCCCACATAGTGTTGTATTAGACTGTGTTCCTACATAGTGTTGTATCAGACTGTGTATCAGACTGTGTTCCTACATAGTGTTGTATTAGACTGTGTTCCTACATAGTGTTGTATCAGACTGTGTTCCTACATAGTGTTGTATTAGACTGTGTTCCTACATAGTGTTGTATTAGACTGTGTTCCTACATAGTGTTGTATCAGACTGTGTTCCCACATAGTGTTGTATTAGACTGTGTTCCTACATAGTGTTGTATCAGACTGTGTATCAGACTGTGTTCCTACATAGTGTTGTATTAGACTGTGTTCCTACATAGTGTTGTATCAGACTGTGTTCCTACATAGTGTTGTATCAGACTGTGTTCCTACATAGTGTTGTATCAGACTGTGTATCAGACTGTGTTCCTACATAGTGTTGTATCAGACTGTGTATTAGACTGTGTTCCTACATAGTGTTGTATCAGACTGTGTTCCTACATAGTGTTGTATCAGACTGTGTTCCTACATAGTGTTGTAGTAGACTGTGTATCAGACTGTGTTCCTACATAGTGTTGTATCAGACTGTGTATCAGACTGTGTTCCTACATAGTGTTGTATCAGACTGTGTTCCTACATAGTGTTGTATCAGACTGTGTTCCTACATAGTGTTGTATTAGACTGTGTTCCTACATAGTGTTGTATCAGACTGTGTTCCTACATAGTGTTGTATCAGACTGTGTTCCTACATAGTGTTGTATCAGACTGTGTTCCTACATAGTGTTGTATCAGACTGTGTTCCTACATAGTGTTGTATCAGACTGTGTTCCTACATAGTGTTGTATCAGACTGTGTTCCTACATAGTGTTGTATCAGACTGTGTTCCTACATAATGTTGTATCAGACTGTGTTCCTACATAGTGTTGTATCAGACTGTGTTCCTACATAGTGTTGTATCAGACTGTGTATTAGACTGTGTTCCCACATAGTGTTGTATTAGACTGTGTTCCTACATAGTGTTGTATCAGACTGTGTTCCTACATAGTGTTGTATCAGACTGTGTTCCTACATAGTGTTGTATCAGACTGTGTTCCTACATAGTGTTGTATCAGACTGTGTATTAGACTGTGTTCCTACATAGTGTTGTATCAGACTGTGTTCCTACATAGTGTTGTATCAGACTGTGTTCCTACATAGTGTTGTATCAGACTGTGTTCCTACATAGTGTTGTATTAGACTGTGTTCCTACATAGTGTTGTATCAGACTGTGTATTAGACTGTGTTCCTACATAGTGTTGTATTAGACTGTGTTCCTACATAGTGTTGTATCAGACTGTGTATCAGACTGTGTTCCTACATAGTGTTGTATCAGACTGTGTTCCTACATAGTGTTGTATCAGACTGTGTTCCCACATAGTGTTGTATTAGACTGTGCATCAGACTGTGTTCCTACATAGTGTTGTATCAGACTGTGTTCCTACATAGTGTTGTATCAGACTGTGTATCAGACTGTGTTCCTACATAGTGTTGTATCAGACTGTGTTCCTACATAGTGTTGTATCAGACTGTGTTCCCACATAGTGTTGTATTAGACTGTGCATCAGACTGTGTTCCTACATAGTGTTGTATCAGACTGTGAATCAGACTGTGTTCCTACATAGTGTTGTATTAGACTGTGCATCAGACTGTGTTCCTACATAGTGTTGTATTAGACTGTGTTCCTACATAGTGTTGTATCAGACTGTGTATCAGACTGTGTTCCTACATAGTGTTGTATCAGACTGTGTTCCCACATAGTGTTGTATTAGACTGTGCATCAGACTGTGTTCCTACATAGTGTTGTATCAGACTGTGTTCCCACATAGTGTTGTATCAGACTGTGTATCAGACTGTGTTCCCACATAGTGTTGTATCAGACTGTGTTCCTACATAGTGTTGTATCAGACTGTGTTCCTACATAGTGTTGTATTAGACTGTGTTCCTACATAGTGTTGTATCAGACTGTGTTCCCACATAGTGTTGTATCAGACTGTGTTCCCACATAGTGTTGTATCAGACTGTGTTCCTACATAGTGTTGTATTAGACTGTGTTCCTACATAGTGTTGTATCAGACTGTGTTCATACATAGTGTTGTATCAGACTGTGTTCCTACATAGTGTTGTATCAGACTGTGTTCCTACATAGTGTTGTATCAGACTGTGTTCCTACATAGTGTTGTATCAGACTGTGTTCCTACATAGTGTTGTATCAGACTGTGTTCCTACATAGTGTTGTATCAGACTGTGTTCCTACATAGTGTTGCATTAGACTGTGTTCCTACATAGTGTTGTATCAGACTGTGTTCCTACATAGTGTTGTATTAGACTGTGTTCATACATAGTGTTGTATCAGACTGTGTTCCCACATAGTGTTGTATCAGACTGTGTTCCTACATAGTGTTGTATTAGACTGTGTTCCTACATAGTGTTGTATCAGACTGTGTTCCTACATAGTGTTGTATTAGACTGTGTTCCTACATAGTGTTGTATCAGACTGTGTTCCTACATAGTGTTGTATCAGACTGTGTTCCTACATAGTGTTGTATCAGACTGTGTTCCTACATAGTGTTGTATTAGACTGTGTTCCTACATAGTGTTGTATCAGACTGTGTTCCTACATAGTGTTGTATCAGACTGTGTTCCTACATAGTGTTGTATCAGACTGTGTTCCTACATAGTGTTGTATTAGACTGTGTATCAGACTGTGTTCCCACATAGTGTTGTATCAGACTGTGTTCCTACATAGTGTTGTATCAGACTGTGTTCCCACATAGTGTTGTATTAGACTGTGTTCCTACATAGTGTTGTATTAGACTGTGTTCCTACATAGTGTTGTATTAGACTGTGTTCCTACATAGTGTTGTATCAGACTGTGTTCCTACATGGTGTTGTATCAGACTGTGTTCCTACATAGTGTTGTATCAGACTGTGTTCCTACATAGTGTTGTATCAGACTGTGTTCCTACATAGTGTTGTATCAGACTGTGTTCCTACATAGTGTTGTATCAGACTGTGTATTAGACTGTGTTCCTACATAGTGTTGTATTAGACTGTGTTCCTACATAGTGTTGCATCAGACTGTGTTCCTACATGGTGTTGTATCAGACTGTGTTCCTACATAGTGTTGTATCAGACTGTGTTCCCACATAGTGTTGTATCAGACTGTGTTCCTACATAGTGTTGTATCAGACTGTGTTCCTACATAGTGTTGTATCAGACTGTGTTCCTACATAGTGTTGTATTAGACTGTGTTCCCACATAGTGTTGTATCAGACTGTGTTCCTACATAGTGTTGTATTAGACTGTGTTCCTACATAGTGTTGTATCAGACTGTGTTCCTACATAGTGTTGTATCAGACTGTGTTCCTACATAGTGTTGTATCAGACTGTGTTCCCACATAGTGGTGTATCAGACTGTGTTCCTACATAGTGTTGTATCAGACTGTGTTCCTACATAGTGTTGTATCAGACTGTGTTCCTACATAGTGTTGTATCAGACTGTGTTCTTACATAGTGTTGTATTAGACTGTGTTCCCACATAGTGTTGTATCAGACTGTGTTCCTACATAGTGTTGTATTAGACTGTGTATCAGACTGTGTTCCTACATAGTGTTGTATCAGACTGTGTTCCTACATGGTGTTGTATCAGACTGTGTTCTTACATAGTGTTGTATTAGACTGTGTTCCCACATAGTGTTGTATCAGACTGTGTTCCTACATAGTGTTGTATTAGACTGTGTTCCTACATAGTGTTGTATTAGACTGTGTTCCCACATAGTGTTATATCAGACTGTGTTCCTACATAGTGTTGTATTAGACTGTGTTCCTACATAGTGTTGTATTAGACTGTGTTCCCACATAGTGTTGTATTAGACTGTGTTCCTACATAGTGTTGTATCAGACTGTGTTCCTACATAGTGTTGTATTAGACTGTGTTCCCACATAGTGTTGTATCAGACTGTGTTCCTACATAGTGTTGTATTAGACTGTGTTACTACATAGTGTTGTATCAGACTGTGTTACTACATAGTGTTGTATCAGACTGTGTTCCCACATAGTGTTGTATCAGACTGTGTATCAGACTGTGTTCCTACATAGTGTTGTATCAGACTGTGTTCCTACATAGTGTTGTATCAGACTGTGTTCCCACATAGTGTTGTATCAGACTGTGTTCCTACATAGTGTTGTATTAGACTGTGTTCCCACATAGTGTTGTATCAGACTGTGTATTAGACTGTGTTCCCACATAGTGTTGTATCAGACTGTGTTCCCACATAGTGTTGTATCAGACTGTGTTCCTACATAGTGTTGTATCAGACTGTGTTCCTACATAGTGTTGTATTAGACTGTGTTCCTACATAGTGTTGTATTAGACTGTGTTCCTACATAGTGTTGTATTAGACTGTGTTCCTACATAGTGTTGTATTAGACTGTGTTCCTACATAGTGTTGTATCAGACTGTGTTCCTACATAGTGTTGTATCAGACTGTGTTCCTACATAGTGTTGTATCAGACTGTGTTCCTACATAGTGTTGTATTTGACTGTGTTCCTACATAGTGTTGTATTAGACTGTGTTCCTACATAGTGTTGTATCAGACTGTGTATTAGACTGTGTTCCCACATAGTGTTGTATCAGACTGTGTTCCTACATAGTGTTGTATTTGACTGTGTTCCTACATAGTGTTGTATTAGACTGTGTTCCTACATAGTGTTGTATCAGACTGTGTATTAGACTGTGTTCCCACATAGTGTTGTATCAGACTGTGTTCATACATACAGTGAGGGAAAAAGTATTTGATCCCCTGCTGATTTTGTACGTTTGCCCACTGACAAAGAAATTATCAGTCTATAATTTTAATGGTAGCTTTATTTGAACAGTGAGAGACAGAATAACAAAAAATGCATGTCAAAAATGTTATGAATTGATTTGCATTTTAACGAGGGAAATAAATATTTCACCCCCTCTCAAACAGAAAGATTTCTGGCTCCCAGTTGTCTTTTATACAGGTAACGAGCTGAGATTAGGAGCACACTCTTAAAGGGAGTGCTCCTAATCTCAGTTTGTTACCTGTATAAAAGACACCTGTCCACAGAAGCAATCAATCAATCAGATTCCAAACTCTCCACCATGGCCAAGACCAAAGAGCTCTCCAAGGATGTCAGGGACAAGATTGTAGACCTATACAAGGCTGGAATGGGCTACAAGACCATCGCCAAGCAGCTTGGTAAGAAGGTGACAACAGTTGGTGCGATTATACTCAAATGGAAGAAACCCAAAAGAACTGTCAATGTCCCTCGGCTTGGGGCTCCATGCAAGATCTCACCTCGTGGAGTTGCAATGATCATGAGAACGGTGAGGAATCAGCCCAGAACTACATGGGAGGATCTTGTCAATGATCTCAAGGCAGCTGGACCATAGTCACCAAGAAAATAATTGGTAAGACACTACGCCGTGAAGGACTGAAATCCTGCAGCGCACACAAGGTCCCCCTGCTCAAGAAAGCACATATACATGCCCGTCTGAAGTTTGCCAATGAACATCTGAATGATTCAGAGGACAACTGGGTGAAAGTGGTGTGGTCAGATGGGACCAAAATGGAGCTCTTTGGCATGAGCTCAACTCGCCGTGTTTGGAGGAGGAGGAATGCTGCCTATGACCCCAATAACACTGTCAAAACCCTCAGACATGGAGGTGGAAACATTATGCTTTGGGAGTGTTTTTCTGCTAAGGGGACAGGACAACTTCACTGCATCAAAGGGACGATGGACAGGGCCATGTACCGTCAAATCTTGGATGAGAACCTCCTTCCCTCAGCCAGGGCATTGAAAATGGGTCGTGGATGGGTATTCAAGCATGACAATGACCCAAAACACACGGCCAATGCAACAAAGGAGTGGCTCAAGAAGAAGCACGTTAAAGGTCCTGGAGTGGCCTAGCCAGTTTCCAGACCTTAATCCCATAGAAAATCTGTGGAGGGAGCTGAAGGTTTGAGTTGCCAAACGCCAGCCTAGAAACCTTAATGACTTGGAGAAGATCTGCAAAAGAGGAGTAGGACAAAATCCCTCCTGAGATGTGTGCAAACCTGGTGGCCAACTACAAGAAACGTCTGACCTCTGTGATTGCCAACAAGGGTTTTGCCACCAAGTACTAAGTCATGTTTTGCAGAGGGGTCAAATACTTATTTCCCTCATTAAAATGCAAATCAAATTATAACATTTTTGATGTGCGTTTTTCTGGATTTTTTTGTTATTCTGTCTCTCACTGTTCAAATAAACCTACCATTAAAATTGTAGACTAATCATTTCTTTTTCGGTGGGCAAATGTACAAAATCAGCAGGGGATCAAATACATTTTTCCCTCACTGTAGTGTTGTATCAGACTGTGATTCTGTTGTGGGAAACCTTTTGGTGACAGGGATCTGTAGCTTTGCTAAATACACTAAATATAACATTTAACCGGGCGATTAGTAGTTGTTACATCCATTTTTTGGACTCAGAAATAATTATGTATCCATTGTTTCTTGAAGAATATAACTTAAAAATGCCTCATGAGTTTAGTAAAATGTTTGGATTCCATCAGAACCTCAAAACTAATGACCTAAAACTATAATGTTGATATCATGGATGGTCAGTCCTTGCTTCCATAGCTCTGTCTATACATTTGAGAGTGCTTAAAATGTCATTCCTCAGATGTTTAACAAAACAGGGGCGCGATAAACACTTGGTTATTGTTTCAACTACGGACAATGAACACAATTGTATTTATTGACAACAATTTGAATGCTGATTGGCGGCTTAAACGAAACAGTCAGCTGACAGAGGCATGTTCTAAAGATGGTATGTTAAAATGTTTAATTAGTGTTGCTTCTCTGTTAGTTCCTGCAGTCTCAGTTCCTAATGTTTAATTAGTGTTGCTTCTCTGTTGGTTCCTGCAGTCTCAGTTCCTAATGTTTAATTAGTGTTGCTTCTCTGTTGGTTCCTGCAGTCTCAGTTCCTAATGTTTAATTAGTGTTGCATCTCTGTTGGTTCCTGCAGTCTCAGTTCCTAATGTTTAATTAGTGTTGCTTCTCTGTTGGTTCCTGCAGTCTCAGTTCCTAATGTTTAATTAGTGTTGCTTCTCTGTTGGTTCCTGCAGTCTCAGTTCCTAATGTTTAATTAGTGTTGCATCTCTGTTGGTTCCTGCAGTCTCAGTTCCTAATGTTTAATTAGTGTTGCTTCTCTGTTGGTTCCTGCAGTCTCATTTGCTAATGTTTAATTAGTGTTGCTTCTCCGTTAGTTCCTGCCGTCTCAGTTCCTAATGTTTAATTAGTGTTGCTTCTCTGTTGGTTCCTGCCGTCTCAGTTCCTAATGTTTAATTAGTGTTGCTTCTCTGTTGGTTCCTGCCGTCTCAGTTCCTAATGTTTAATTAGTGTTGCTTCTCCGTTGGTTCCTGCCGTCTCAGTTCCTAATGTTTAATTAGTGTTGCATCTCTGTTGGTTCCTGCCGTCTCATTTCCTAATGTTTAATTAGTGTTGCATCTCTGTTGGTTCCTGCCGTCTCATTTCCTAATGTTTAATTAGTGTTGCATCTCCGTTAGTTCCTGCAGTCTCATTTGCTAATGTTTAATTAGTGTTGCTTCTCCGTTAGTTCCTGCCGTCTCATTTCCTAATGTTTAATTAGTGTTGCTTCTCTGTTGGTTCCTGCAGTCTCATTTCCTAATGTTTAATTAGTGTTGCTTCTCTGTTGGTTCCTGCAGTCTCATTTGCTAATGTTTAATTAGTTTTGCTTCTCTGTTGGTTCCTGCAGTCTCAGTTCCTAATGTTTAATTAGTGTTGCTTCTCTGTTGGTTCCTGCAATCTCATTTGCTAATGTTTAATTAGTGTTGCTTCTCTGTTGGTTCCTGCAGTCTCAGTTCCTAATGTTTAATTAGTGTTGCATCTCCGTTGGTTCCTGCAGTCTCATTTGCTAATGTTTAATTAGTGTTGCATCTCCGTTGGTTCCTGCAGTCTCATTTGCTAATGTTTAATTAATGTTGCTTCTCCGTTAGTTCCTGCCGTCTCATTTGCTAATGTTTAATTAATGTTGCTTCTCCGTTAGTTCCTGCAGCCTCATTTGCTAATGTTTAATTAGTGTTGCTTCTCCGTTGGTTCCAACAGTCTCATTTGCTAATGTTTAATTAGTGTTGCTTCTCTGTTGGTTCCTGCAGTCTCAGTTCCTAATGTTTAATTAGTGTTGCATCTCCGTTGGTTCCTGCAGTCTCATTTGCTAATGTTTAATTAGTGTTGCATCTCCGTTGGTTCCTGCAGTCTCATTTGCTAATGTTTAATTAATGTTGCTTCTCCGTTAGTTCCTGCCGTCTCATTTGCTAATGTTTAATTAATGTTGCTTCTCCGTTAGTTCCTGCAGTCTCATTTGCTAATGTTTAATTAGTGTTGCTTCTCCGTTGGTTCCAACAGTCTCAGTTCCTAATGTTTAATTAGTGTTGCTTCTCCGTTAGTTCCTGCCGTCTCAGTTCCTAATTCCGCAGCTCCCTCTAGTTCTTCCCTTTGGTGAAGCTGTTCCACTGGGCTCCAAACATGTGATACCAAGTTACAACAGGTTGGTTAGAACTCATTAAGGACATTAACTCTTTAAGCAAGGGGGGAGCCACTGTCAGTGGTTGTGGGGTTCTACAATAGTCTGGTCCCAGACCTGTATGTGTGTGTTTTTTGTGGGTGTGTGTGTGAGTTTGTGTGTGTGTGTATGTATGCGTGTGATACCAAGTTACAACAGGTTGGTTAGAACTCATTAAGGACATTAACTCTTTAAGCAAGGGGGGAGCCACTGTCAGTGGTTGTGGGGTTCTACAATAGTCTGGTCCCAGACCTGTATGTGTGTGTTTTTTGTGGGTGTGTGTGTGAGTTTGTGTGTGTGTGTATGTATGTATGTTTGTGTGTGTGCGTGTGTGTGTTTGCGTGTTTGCATGTGTGTGTGTATGTCTGTGTGTTTGTGTGTGTCTATTTAGGTATGTTTTTGTGTGTGCGTGTGTTTGTGTGTGTGCGTGTGTTTGCGAGTTTGCATGTGTGTGTGTATGTGTGTGTGTTTGTGTGTGTGTATTTATGTATGTTTGTGTGTGTGCGTGTGTTTGTGTGTGTGTGTGAGTTTGTGTGTGTGTGTATGTACGTATGTTTGTGTGTGTGCGTGTGTTTGCGTGTTTGCATGTGTGTGTATGTGTGTATGTGTGTGTGTGTATGTGTGTGTGTGTGTATGTGTGTGTGTGTGTGTGTGTGTGTATGTGTGTGTGTGTGTGTGTGTGTGTGTGCGTTTGTGAGAGAAAAAGACCAGTGTATGTGTTTTTATTTGCACATTTGTTTACATCCCTGTTAGTGAGCATTTCTCCTTTGCCAACATAATACATCCACCTGACAGGGGTGGCCTATCAATAAGCTGATTAAACAGCATAATCATTACACAGGAGCAACTTGTGCTGGGGACAGTAAAAAGGCCACTCCAAAATGTGATGTTTTGTATCTAAAAGCATAATTGAGAAATTATTAAGAAATAGTAATAGTTATTAATAATGATAGTTATTCATGTTAATAGTTAATAATAATAGCATATTTGTGACATTTTGGCCTTACCCAAGCCCCCTTTAAGACTCCATAATGTTTCATCAGGAAGTGTTGCAAATAAAACATTGGTGTCAAATGAAGTCACTACCACTTGCTCTGTAACATGTGTAGTATTTAGAATTCGATTAGATATATATATATTTATAAATATATATTTTTTACGTTAATTTATGAATATTGAAAAACATTCCATTGAATATTGAAAATATACCATCTTTGATTTAGCACAATTTTCCACATCAGGGTTTGATCTTGCAACCTTTCGGTTACTAGTCCAACGCTCTAACCACTAGAATACCTGCCGCCCCTCTAACCACTAGGCTAACTGCCTCTAACCACTAGGCTACCTGACCGCCCCTCTAACCACTAGGCTACCTGCCGCCCCTCTAACCACTAGGCTACCTGCCCCCTCTAACCACTAGGCTACCTGCCGCCCCTCTAACCACTAGGCTACCTGCCCCCTCTAACCACGAGGCTACCTGCCGCCCCTCTAACCACTAGGCTACCTGCCACCCCTCTAACCACTAGGCTACCTGCCCCCTCTAACCACTAGGCTACCTGCCATGCCTCTAACCACTAGGCTACCTGCCCCCTCTAACCACTAGGCTACCTGCCCCCTCTAACCACTAGGCTACCTGCCTCCTCTAACCACTAGGCTACCTGCCACCCCTCTAACCACTAGGCTACCTGCCGCCCCTCTAACCACTAGGCTACCTGCCTCCTCTAACCACTAGGCTACCTGCCACCTCTCTAACCACTAGGCTACCTGCCGCCCCTCTAACCACTAGGCTACCTGCCCCCTCTAACCACTAGGCTACCTGCCCCCTCTAACCACTAGGCTACCTGCCCCATCTAACCACTAGGCTACCTGCCCCCTCTAACCACTAGGCTACCTGCCTCCTCTAACCACTAGGCTACCTGCCCCCTCTAACCACTAGGCTACCTGCCCCCTCTAACCACTAGGCTACCTGCCCCCTCTAACCACTAGGCTACCTGCCTCCTCTAACCACTAGGCTACCTGCCCCCTCTAACCACTAGGCTACCTGCCCCCTCTAACCACTAGGCTACCTGCCCCCTCTAACCACTAGGCTACCTGCCCCCTCTAACCACTAGGCTACCTGCCTCCTCTAACCACTAGGCTACCTTCCCCCTCTAACCACTAGGCTACCTGCCTCCTCTAACCACTAGGCTACCTGCCCCCTCTAACCACTAGGCTACCTGCCCCCTCTAACCACTAGGCTACCTGCCCCCTCTAACCACTAGGCTACCTGCCCCCTCTAACCACTAGGCTACCTGCCCCCTCTAACCACTAGGCTACCTGCCCCCTCTAACCACTAGGCTACCTGCCCCCTCTAACCACTAGGCTACCTGCCCCCTCTAACCACTAGGCTACCTGCCTCCTCTAACCACTAGGCTACCTGCCTCCTCTAACCACTAGGCTACCTGCCTCCTCTAACCACTAGGCTGTCAGGTCTGGCTCTGACTCTAAATCCCCTGGTGTCTGTGCTGTCAGGTATGTCTGCCTGGCTCTGACTCTAAATCCCCTGGTGTCTGTGCTGTCAGGTATGGCTGCCTGGCTCTGACTCTAAATCCCCTGGTGTCTGTGCTGTCAGGTATGGCTGCCTGGCTCTGACTCTAAATCCCCTGGTGTCTGTGCTGTCAGGTATGGCTGCCTGGCTCTGACTCTAAATCCCCTGGTGTCTGTGCTGTCAGGTATGGCTGCCTGGCTCTGACTCTAAATCCCCTGGTGTCTGTGCTGTCAGGTATGGCTGCCTGGTTCCAACTCTGGCTCACCTGGTCTCTCTGCTGTCAGGCCAGGATGCCCTTTAAACCAGGATGCCCTTTAAACTGTAGACTTTAGCTCAGTGAGAAAACACACTCTTGTTGCATCTCCTTGTCAGTATGCCTTGTATATTGCTGTTTTAGTTAGTTATTATTGTCTTATTTCACTGTAGATTATCCTGCCCTTCCCAACATTCTCCTGCCCTTCCTTAGATAGCCATTTGGTCCCACCCCCCACACATGCTGTGGCTTCACCTGGCTTAACTGGTGCCTCTAGAGACAAAACCTCTCTCATCGTCACTTGATGCCTAGGTTTACCGCCACTGTACTCACATCCTCACATTCTTCTCGCCAATGTCCAGTCTCTTGACAACAAGGTTGATGAAATCCGAGCAAGGGTAGCATTCCAGAGGGACATCAGAGACTGTAACGTTCTTTGCTTCACGGAAACATGGCTCACTGGAGAGATACTTTCGGTGGCGGTGCAGCCAGCGGGTTTCTCCACTCATTGCGCAGACAGAAACAAACACCTTTCTGGTAAGAAGAGTGGTGGGGGCGTATGCCTTATGGCTAACGAGACGTGGTGTGATCACAGAAACATACAGGAACTCAAATCCTTCTGTTCACCTGATTTAGAATTCCTCACAATCAAATGTAGACCGCATTATCTACCAAGAGAATTCTCTTCGATTATAATCACAGCAGTATATATTCCCCCCCAAGCAGATACATCGATGGCTCTGAACGAACTTTATTTGACTCTTTGCAAACTGGAATCCATACATCCTGAGGCTGCATTCTTTGTAGCTGGGGATTTTAACAAGGCTAATCTGAAAACAAGACTCCCGAAAATGTATCAGCATATCGATTGCGCCACCGGGGCTGGCAAAACCTTGGATCACTGTTATTCTAACTTCCGCGACGCATATAAGGCCCTGCACCGCCCCCCTTTCGGGAAAGCTGACCATGACTCCATTTAGCTGATCCCTGCCTACAGGCAGAAACTGAAACAAGAAGCCCCAACGCTGAGGTCTGTCCAACGCTGGTCCGACCAAGCTGATTCCACACTCTAAGACTGCTTCCATCACGTGGACTGGGACATGTTTCGTATTGCGTCAGACAACAACATTGACGAATACACTGATTCGGTGTGCGAGTTCATTAGAACGTGCGTTGAAGATGTCGTTCCCATAGCAACGATTAAAATATTCCCGAACCAGAAACCGTGAATTGATGGCAGCATTCGCGTGAAACTGAAAGCGCGAACCACTGCTTTTAATCAGGGCAAGGTGACTGGTAATATGACCGATTACAAACAGTGCAGCTATTCCCTCCGTAAGGCTATCAAACAAGCTAAGCGTCAGTATAGAGACAAAGTAGAATCTCAATTCAACGGCTCAGAAACAAGAGGTATGTGGCAGGGTCTACAGTCAATCATGGACTATAAGACGAAATCCAGCACAGTCACGGACCAGGATGTCTTGCTCCCAGGCAGACGAAATAATTTTTTTGCACACTTTGAGGACAATACAGTGCCACTGACACGGCCTGCAACGGAAACATGCGGTCTCTCCTTCACTGCAGCCGAGGTGAGTAAAACATTTAAACGTGTTAACCCTCGCAAGGCTGCAGGCCCAGACGGCATCCCCAGCCGCGCCCTTAGAGCATGCGCAGACCAGCTGGTTGGTGTGTCAATCAATCCCTATACCAGTCTGCTGTTCCCACATGCTTCAAGAGGGCCACCGTTGTTCCTGTTCCCAAGAAAGCTAAGGTAACTGAGCTAAACGAGTACCGACCCGTAGCACTCACTTCCGTCATCATGAAGTGCTTTGAGAGACTAGTCAAGGACCATATCACCTCCACCCTAACTGACACCCTAGACCCACTCCAATTTGCTTACCGCCCAAATAGTTCCACAGACGACGCAATCTCAACCACACTGCACACTGCCCTAACCCATCTGGACAAGAGGAATACCTACGTGAGAATGCTGTTCATCGACTACAGCTCGGCATTTAACACCATAGTACCCTCCAAGCTCGTCATCAAGCTCTAGACCCTGGGTCTCGACCCCGCCCTGTGCAACTGGGTACTGGACTTCCTGACGGGCCGCCCCCAGGTGGTGAGGGTAGGCAACAACTTCTCCACCCCGCTGATCCTCTACACTGGGGCCCCACAAGGGTGCGTTCTGAGCCCTCTCCTGTACTCCCTGTTCACCCACGACTGCGTGGCCACGCACGCCCCCAACTCAATCACCAAGTTTGTGGACGACACAACAGTGGTAGGCTTGATTACCAACAACGACGAGACGGCCTACAGGGAGGAGGTGAGGGCCCTCGGAGTGTGGTGTCAGGACAATAACCTCACACTCAACGTCAACAAAACTAAGGAGATGATTGTGGACTTCAGGAAACAGCAGAGGGAACACCCCCCTATCCACATCGATGGAACAGCAGTGGAGAGGGTAGTAAGTATTAAGTTCCTCGGCATACACATCACAGACAAACTGAATTGGTCCACTCACACAGACAGCATCGTGAAGAAGGCGCAGCAGCACCTCTTCAACCTCAGGAGGCTGAAGAAATTTGGCTTGTCACCAAAAGCACTCACAAACTTCTACAGATGCACAATCGAGAGCATCCTGGCGGGCTGTATCACCGCCTGGTACGGCAACTGCTCTGCCCACAACCGTAAGGCTCTCCAGAGTGTAGTGAGGTCTGCACAACGTATCATCGGGGGCAAACTACCTGCACTCCAGGACACCTACACCACCCGATGTTACAGGAAGGCCATAAAGATCATCAAGGACAACACCCACCCGAGCCACTGCCTGTTCACCCCGCTATCATCCAGAAGGCGAGATCAGTACAGGTGCATCAAAGCTGGGACCGAGAGACTGAAAAACAGCTTCTATCTCAAGGCCATCAGACTGTTAAACAGCAACCACTAACATTGAGTGGCTGCTGCCAACACACTGACTCAATTCCAGCCACTTCAATAATGGGAATTGATGGGAAGGATGTAAAATATATCACTAGCCACTTTAAACAATGCTACCTAATATGATGTTTACATACCCTACATTATTCATCTCATATGTATACGTATATATTGTACTCTATTATCAACTGCATCCTTATGTAACACATGTATCACTAGCCACTTTAACCTCTTACATCTATGGGGGCGCTATTTCATTTTTGGATGAAAAACGTTCCCGTTTTAAACAAGATATTTTGTCACAAAAAGATGCTCGACTATGCATATAATTGATAGCTTTCGAAAGAAAACACTCTGACGTGTCCAAAACTACCAAGATATTCTCTGTGCGTGCCCTAGAACGTGAGCTTCAGGCAAAACCAAGATGAGATGGCATCCAGGAAATGAGCAGGATTTTTGAGGCTCTGTTTTCCATTGTCTCCTTATATGGCTGTGAATGCGAGAGGAATGAGCCTGCCCTTTCTGTCGTTTCCCCAAGGTGTCTGCAGCATTGTGACGTATTTGTAGGCAGATCATTGGAAGATTGACCATAAGAGACCACATTTACCAGGTGTCCGCCCGGTGTCCTGCGCCGAAATTGGTGCGCAAAAGTCACCTGCCAGTATTTTTCCATGGGATACAGAGAGGAAAGCAAGCTTCCACGAACTGCATATCAATGAAGAGATATGTGAAAAAACACCTTGATGATTGATTCCAAACAACGTTTGCCATGTTTCGGTCGATATTTTGTAGTTAATCCGGAAAAAGTTTTACGTTGTAGGTGACTGAATTTTCGGTTCGTTTCGGTAGCCAGAAGCAATGTAGAAAACGGAACGATTTCTCCTACACACAGACGCTTTCAGGAAAAACTGCGCATTTGGTATGTAACTGAGAGTCTCCTCATTGAAAACATCAGAAGCTCTTCAAAGGTAAATGATTTTATTTATTTGGTTATCTGGTTTTTGTGAAAATGTTGCGTGCTAAATGCTACTCAAAATGCTATGCTAGCTTTGCATACTCTTACACAAATTAGTCCATTTCTATGGTTCAAAAGCATATTTTGAAAATCTGAGATGATACTGTTGTTAAGAAAAGGCTAAGCTTGAGAGCAGACGCATTATTTTCATTTTATTTGCGATTTTCAGAAATCGTTAACGTTGCGTTATGCTAATGAGCTGAGGCTTTAGCCACAAACCCGGATCCGGGGTGGGAGTTTCAAGAAGTTAACTATGCCACTCTGTTTATATACTCATCTCATATGTATATACTGTACTCGATACCATCTACTGTATCTTGCCTATGCTGCTCTGCACCATCACTCATTCATATATTTATGTACATATTCTTTATCCCCTTACACTGTGTATAAGAAATTAGTTTTGGAATTGTTAGTTAGATTACTTGTTGGTTATTACTGCATTGTCGGAACTGGAAGCACAAGCACTTCGCTACACTCGCATTAACATCTGCTAACCATGTGTATGTGACAAATAAAATTTGATTTTTGATTTGATCCTACCATACCCTTGTCTATACATTATGCCTAAAATCTATTCTTCCCTCACCAAGAAATCTGCTCCTTTTACTTTCTGTTCCAAACGCACTAGACGACCAGTTCTTATAGCCTTTAGCCTTTAGCCATACCCTTATCCTACTCCTCCTCTGTTCCTCTGCTGATGTAGAGGAGCACCACTCCTATTCCCAGGCGCTCTCATTTGTTGAATTCTGTACCATAAAAGCCTTGGGTTCATGCATGTTAACATTTAGAAGCCTCCTCCCTAGCTTGTTTTGTTCACTGCTTGAGCACACTCCGTCAACCCTGATGTCCGAGCTGTGTCTGAATCCTGGCTTAGGAAGACCACCACAAATTCTGAAATTTCCATCCCCAACTACAACATTTTCCAACAAGATAGAACCGACAAAGGGGGCGGAGTTGCAATCTACTGCAGAGATAGTCTGCAGAGTTCTGTCATACTATCCAGGTCTGTGCCCAAACAATTCGAGCTTCTACTTTTAAAAATCCACCTTTCCAGAAACAAGTCTCCCACCGTTGACACTTGTTATAGACACCCCTCAGCCCCCAGCGGTGCACTGGACACCATATGTGAATTGATTGCCCCCCCATCTATCTTCAGAGTTCATACTGTTAGGTGCCCTAAACTGGGATATGGTTAACACCCCAGCTGTCGTACACTCTAAGCTGGATGCCCTCAATCTCACACAAATTGTCAAGGAAACTACCAGGTACAACCCTAAATCCGTAACCATGGGCACACTCCAAGATATCATCCTGAACAATTTGCCCTCTAAATACACATCTACTGTCTTCAACCAGGATCTCAGCGATCACAGCCTCATTGCCTGCGTCCGTAATGGGTCCGCCGTCAAACGACCACCTCTCATCACTGTCAAACGCTCCGTAAACAATGCTGGGAGCAGGCCTTTCTAATTGACCTGGCCTGGGTATCCTGGAAGGATATTGACATCATCCCGTCAGTAGATGATGCCTGGTTGATCTTTACAAGTGCTTTCCTCTCCATCTTATATGAGCATGCCTCATTCAAAAAATGAAATGTAGAACTAAGACCAGATATAGCCCTTGGTTCACCCCAGACTTGACCGCCCTTGACAGTCTCCGTAATATGCAACTTTTCAGGGAAGTCAGGAACCAATAAACACAGTCAGTAAGGAAAGCAAAGGCAAGCTTTTCACACAGAAATTTGCATCCTGTAGCACTAATTCCAAAACGTTTTGGGACACTGTAAAGTCCATGGAGAATAAGAGCACCTCCTTCCAGCTGCCCACTGCACTGAGGCTAAGAAACACTGTCACCACTGATAAATCTACGATAATCGATCACTTTGATAAGCATTTTTTTTCTGGATGGCCATGCTTTCCACCTGGCTACCCCTATCCCGGACAACAGCTCTGCAACTTGCCTAAGCCCCCCCCCCGGAACTCCTGGACAATCTGGACCCTCTCTTTCTAAAATTATCCGCTGAAATTGTTGCAACCCCTATTACTAGACTGTTCAACCTCTCTGAGATCCCCAAAGATTGGAAAGCTGCTCTGGTCATCCCCCTCATCAAAGGGGGAGACACTCTAGACCCAGACTGTTATAGACCTATATTAATCCTGCCCTGCCTTTCTAAAATCTTCAAAAGCCAAGTTAACAAACAGATCACTGACCACTTCGAATCATATCGTACCTTCTCCACTATGCAATCTGGTTTCCGAGCAGGTCATAGGTGCACCTCAGCCACGCCCAAGGTCCTAAACGATATCATAACCGCAATCGATAAAAGACAGTGCTGTGCAGCCGTATTCATCGACCTGGCCAAGGCTTTCGACTTTGTCAATCACCGTATTCTTGTCGGCAGACTCAATAGCCTTAGTTTCTCAGATGACTACCTCGCCTGGTTCACCAACTATTTCTCAGATAGAGTTCAGTGTGTCACTCCAGTGTTAATCTGCTGAATTGTAATTATTCACTCCTATGGCCTATGTATTGCCTACCTCCTCATGCCTTTTGCATACAATGTATATAGATTCTTTTTTTCTACTATGTTATTGACTTGTTTATTGTTTATTGTTTACTCCATGTGTGTTGTTGTCTGTTCACACTGCTTTGCTTTATCTTGGCCAGGTCGCAGTTGCAAATGAGAACTTGTTCTCAACTAGCCTACCTGGTTAAATAAATAAAAAAATCGGAGGGCCTGTTGTCCGGACCTCTAGCTGTCTCTATGGTGGTGACACAGGGTTAAATTCTCAGGCCGACTCTTTTCTCTGTATATATCAATGATGTTGCTCTTGCTGCTGGTGATTCTCTGATCCATCTCTACTCAGACGACACCATTCTGTATACATCTGGCCCTTCTTTGGACACTGTGTTAACAAACCTCCAAACGATCTTCAATGTCTTACAACACTCCTTCCGTGGCCTCCAAATGCTTTTAAATGATAGTAAAACCAAATGCATGCTCTTCAACCGATTGTTTCCCGCACCCGCCTGCCTGACTAGCATCACTACTCTGGACGGTTCTAACTTAGAATATGTGGACAACTATAGGCTCCTGTGTGGCTCAGTCGGTAGAGCATGGCGCTTGCAACGCCAAGCGTCGTGGGTTCGATTCCCACTGGGGCCACCCATATGCAGTAGTGGCCCCAGCCGACTTGTAAGTCGCTTTGGACAAAAGCGTCTGCTAAATGGGATATATTATTATTATTATTATTATATTAAATACCTAGGTGTCTGGTTAGACTGTAAACTCTCCTTCCAGACTCACATTAAGCATCTCCAATCCAAAATTAAATCCAGAATCAGCTGCTTAATTCAGCACAAGCCTCCTCCACTCATGCTGCCAAACATACCCTCTTAAAACTGACTATCTTACTGATCCTTGACTTTGGCGATGTCATTTACAAAACAGCCTCCAACACTCTACTCAACAAATTTGATGAAGACTATCACAGTGCCATCCGTTCTGTCACCAAAACCCCATATACTAGCCACTACTGCAACCTGTATGCTCTCGTTGCCTGGCCCTCTCTACATATTCGTCACTAAACCCACTGGCTCCAGGTCATCTATAAGTCTTTACTAGGTAAAGCGCCGCCTTATCTCAGCTCACTGGTCACCATAGCAACACCCACCCATATCCAGCAGGTAGATTTCATTCGTCTTCCCCAAAGCAAACACCTCTGTAAATCTGTAAATAGCCCACCCAACTACCTCATTCCCATATTGTTATTCATCTTTTTGCTCTTTTGTACCCCAGTATCTCTACTTGCACATCATCATCTGCACACCTTTCACTCCAGTGTCAATCTAAATTGTAATTATTTCTACTCTATGGCCTATTTATTGCCTTACCTCCCTACTCTTCTACATTTGCACACACTGTACACAGACTGTTCTATTGTGTTATTGACTGTACGTTTGTTTATGTGTAACTCTGTGTTGTTCTTTTTGTTGCACTGCTTTGCTTTGTCTTGGCCAGGTCGCAGTTGTAAATGAGAACTTGTTCTCAACTGACCTAAATCAAATCAAATCAAGTTTTATTTGTCACATACACATGGTTAGCAGATGTTAATGCGAGTGTAGCGAAATGCTTGTGCTTCCAGTTCCGACAATGCAGTAATAACCAACAAGTAATCTAACTAACAATTCCAAAATTAATATCTTATACACAGTGTAAGGGGATAAAGAATATGTACATAAAGATATGAATGAGTGATGGTGCAGAGCAGCATAGGCAAGATACAGTAGATGGTATCGAGTACACCTGGTTAAAAAAAGGTGAAATAAAAATAAATAAAATTAAAATAAAGACTGGAGATGCAGGTTTAAACCTGGATTAAAACCCCGGTTGGTCACACCTGTCATTAGGGGTTAGCTTGGGGCTGAGATCTACCAACTACAGTAAAAAAACATCTGGTCATCTTGGTAACTAGGTGCTGAGATCTACCAACTACAATATTGACCTGTGGCCATCTTGGTAGCTATTGGCTCAGATCTACCAACTACAATGTTGACCTGTGGCCATCTTGGTAACTAGGTGCTGAGATCTACCAACTACAATATTACATTTACATTACATTTAAGTCATTTGGCAGACGCTCTTATCCAGAGCGACTTACAAATTGGTGAATTCACCTTATGACATCCAGTGGAGCAGCCACTTTACAATAGTGCATCTAAATCATTTAAGGGGGGGTGAGAAGGATTACTTTATCCTATCCTAGGTATTCCTTAAAGAGGTGGGGTTTCAGGTGTCTCCGGAAGGTGGTGATTGACTCCGCTGTCCTGGCGTCGTGAGGGAGTTTGTTCCACCATTGGGGGGCCAGAGCAGCGAACAGTTTTGACTGGGCTGAGCGGGAACTGTACTTCCTCAGTGGTAGGGAGGCGAGCAGGCCAGAGGTGGATGAACGCAGTGCCCTTGTTTGGGTGTAGGGCCTGATCAGAGCCTGGAGGTACTGCGGTGCCGTTCCCCTCACAGCTCCGTAGGCAAGCACCATGGTCTTGTAGCGGATGCGAGCTTCAACTGGAAGCCAGTGGAGAGAGCGGAGGAGCGGGGTGACGTGAGAGAACTTGGGAAGGTTGAACACCAGACGGGCTGCGGCGTTCTGGATGAGTTGTAGGGGTTTAATGGCACAGGCAGGGAGCCCAGGATTAGGATTAGGACCTGGATTAGGACCTGCGCCGCTTCCTGTGTGAGGCAGGGTCGTACTCTGCGGATGTTGTAGAGCATGAACCTACAGGAACGGGCCACCGCCTTGATGTTAGTTGAGAACGACAGGGTGTTGTCCAGGATCACGCCAAGGTTCTTAGCGCTCTGGGAGGAGGACACAATGGAGTTGTCAACCGTGATGACGAGATCATGGAACGGGCAGTCCTTCCCCGGGAGGAAGAGCAGCTCCGTCTTGCCGAGGTTCAGCTTGAGGTGGTGATCCGTCATCCACACTGATATGTCTGCCAGACATGCAGAGATGCGATTCGCCACCTGGTCATCAGAAGGGGAAAGGAGAAGATTAATTGTGTGTCGTCTGCATAGCAATGATAGGAGAGACCATGTGAGGTTATGACAGAGCCAAGTGACTTGGTGTATAGCGAGAATAGGAGAGGGCCTAGAACAGAGCCCTGGGGGACTCCAGTGGTGAGAGCGCGTGGTGAGGAGACAGATTGACCTGTGGCCATCTTGGTAGCTAGTGGCTCAGATCTACCAACTACAATGTTGACCTGTGGCCATCTTGGTAGCTAGTGGCTCAGATCTACCAACTACAATGTTGACCTGTGGCCATCTTGGTAGCTAGTGGCTCAGATCTACCAACTACAATGTTGACTTGTGGCCATCTTGGTAGCTAGTGGCTCAGATCTAACAATTACAATGTTGACCTGTGGCCATCTTGGTAGCTAGTGGCTCAGATCTACCAACTACAATGTTGACCTGTGGCCATCTTGGTAGCTAGTGGCTCAGATCTACCAACTACAATGTTGACCTGTGGCTAGGGAAGCTTTCTAGTGTTGAGTGGTTTGATTTGACCTTTTGGTAAACCCATCGATAGCAGTGAAATACTCTATTTCGCTAATGTTAATACTCAGGATGTCACGTTCTGACCTTAGTTCCTTTGTTTTGTCTTTGTTTTGGTATGGTCAGGGCGTGAGTTGGGGTGGGCAGTCTATGTTCCTTTTCTATAATTTGGGATTTCTGTGTTTGGCCTGGTATGGTTCTCAAAATCAGAGGCAGCTGTCAATCGTTGGCCCTGATTGAGAACCATACTTAGGTAGCCTGGTTTCACCTTTGAGTTGTGGGTGATTGTTTCCTGTTGTAATGTTTGTTTCACATTTCAGGACTGTTTCGGTTTTCATTTGTATCATTCACTTTGTTATTTTGTATTCTTTAGTGTTCATTTAAAAAAACTAAAATGGACACTTACAACGCTGCACATTGGTCCGATCTCTCGTACTCCTCGTCAGAGGAGGAAGATGAAAACCCTTACAGAATCACCCACCACCAAAGGCCCAAGCAGTGTGGTAAGGAGCAGAACTATCTGGAGGAGGTGACAACATGGGACGAGATAGAAAGGTGAGAGTGTCGGAGCCCGCCTGGGATTCTCTGGAGCAGTGCGAGGAGGGTTACAGGAGAACTTAGTTGGCGACACGAACACGGCGATCAAGGAAGGACAAGAGGCAGCCCAAAAAATGTCTTGGGGGGTTGGCACACGGGAGTGTGGCTAAGTCAGGTAGGAGACCTGAGCCAACTCCCCGTGCTTACCGTGGAGAGAGGTGAACCTGCGTTACATCGCAGCGCCTCGCATCGGCCGGGCTAGAGTGGGCATCGAGCCAGGTGCCATGAAGCCGGCTCAGCGCATCTGGTCTCCAGTGCGTCTCCTTGGGCCGGGGTACATGGCACCAGCCCTACGCATGGTGTCCCCGGTTCGCCAGCACAGCCGAGTGCGGTCTATTCCACCTGCACTTGCCTGGCGACGGGGAGAATCCAGCCAGGTAGGGTTGTGCAGGCTCGGTGCTCGAGACCTTCAGTGCGCCTCCACAGTCCGGTCTATCCGTTGCCTCCTCCACACACCAGGCTGTCTCTCCGTCTCCTTCCTCCAGGTGCTCCTTCCTGTCCAGCGCTGCCAGAGTCTCCCGTCTGTCCTGAGCTGCCAGAGTCTCCCGTCTGTCCTGAGCTGCCAGAGTCTCCCGTCTGTCCTGAGCTGCCAGAGTCTCCCGTCTGTCCTGAGTTGCCAGAGTCGCAGGTCAGTCAGGAGCTGCCAGAGTCGCAGCTCAGTCAGGAGCTGCCTGAGCCGCCGGTCAGTCAGGAGCTGCCAGAGCCGCCGGTCAGTCAGGAGCTGCAAGAGCCGCCCTTTACTCTGGTGCTGCCAGAGCCATCCGTTACTCCGGTGCTGCCGGAATCGCCCTTCACTCCGGAGCTGCCGGAATCTCCTGCCTGTCTGGTGCTGCCGGAATCTCCCGTCCATTCGGGACCCGTTGCTAGGGTCCCCAGTCCGAGGCTCTAAAGAGGCCATGGAGGCAGGTAAAGAGGCGGGCAAAGACTATGGTGGAGTGGGGTCCACATTTTAGTGATAGTATTTTATTTTTTTCCGTATACTGAAGTCTCTGAGGGTGCGTTCCCTGAGGTATTCAGAGAACTGCACCCAACATCTGTTATTATTTCTGTATTTAAGTCAGCATGTCTCAACTTCAAGCTCCTTTCGATTTGGTGATGTTGTTCTAAAAACTGAAAAAAACAATGAGTACAATTACAAATACTTAGGTGTCTGGTTAGACTGTAAACTCTCCTTCCAGACCCATATCAAATATCTCCAATCCAAAGTTAAATCTAGAATTGGCTTCCTATTTCGCAACAAAGCATCCTTCACTCATGCTGCCAAACATACCCTTGTAAAACTGACCATCCTACCAATCCTCGACTTTGGCGATGTCATTTACAAAATAGCCTCCAATACCCTACTCAACAAATTGGATGCAGTCTATCACAGTGCAATCCGTTTTGTCACCAAAGCCCCATATATACCCACCACTGCGACCTGTACACTCTCGTTGGCTGGCCTTCGCTTCATACTCGTCGCCAAACCCACTGGCTCCATGTCATCTACAAGACCCTGCTAGGTAAAGTCCCCCCTTATCTCAGCTCACTGGTCACCATAGCATCTCCCACCTGTAGCACACGCTCCAGCAGGTATATCTCTCTAGTCACCCCCAAAACCAATTCTTTCTTTGGCCGCCTCTCCTTCCAGTTCTCTGCTGCCAATGACTGTAACGAACTACAAAAAGCACTGAAACTGGAAACACTTATCTCCCTCACTAGCTTTAAGCACCAACTGTCAGAGCAGCTCAAAGATTACTGCACCTGTACATAATCAACCTATATCTTAGCCCAAACAACTACCTCTTTCCCAACTGTATTTAATTAATTTATTTATTTTGCTCCTTTGCACCCCATTATTTTTATTTCTACTTTGCACATTCTTCCATTGCAAATCTACCATTCCAGTGTTTTACTTGCTATATTGTATTTACTTTGCCACCATGGCCTTTTTTTGCCTTTACCTCCCTTATCTCACCTCATTTGCTCACATTGTATATAGACTTGTTTATGCTGTATTATTGACTGTATGTTTGATTTGCTCCATGTGTAACTCTGTGTCGTTGTATGTGTCAAACTGCTTTGCTTTATCTTGGCCAGGTCGCAATTGTAAATGAGAACTTGTTCTCAACTTGCCTACCTGGTTAAATAAAGGTGAAATAAATAAATACATAAAACAATAGAAATCTGCTGACTTCAAAACCCTCTGATGAAGGTGAATCATTGTTTACTTGTCCCAGATTCATGCAGCAACAGAGTGCTCCCGGATAGTGACCAGCTAAAGTATCCTGAGGTAAGGAATGATAGTCACCAGCTAAAGTATCATGAGGTAAGGAATGATAGTCAACAGCTAAAGTATCCTGGGGTATGGAATGATAGTCACCAGCTAAAGTATCATGTGGTAAGGAATGATAGTCACTAGCTAAAGTATCATGTGGTAAGGAATGATAGTCGCCAGCTAAAGTATCATGTGGTAAGGAATGATAGTCACCAGCTAAAGTATCATGAGGTAAGGAATGATAGTGACCAGCTAAAGTATCATGTGGTAAGGAATGATAGTCACTAGCTAAAGTATCCTGAGGTAAGGAATGATAGTGACCAGCTAAAGTATCTGAGGTAAGGAATGATAGTGACCAGCTAAAGTATCATGTGGTAAGGAATGATAGTGACCAGCTAAAGTATCATGTGGTAAGGAATGATAGTGACCAGCTAAAGTATCATGTGGTAAGGAATGATAGTGACCAGCTAAAGTATCCTGAGGTAAGGAATGATAGTGACCAGCTAAAGTATCATGTGGTAAGGAATGATAGTGACCAGCTAAAGTATCATGAGGTAAGGAATGATAGTCACCAGCTAAAGTATCCTGGGGTATGGAATGATAGTGACCAGTTTAAATATGTTTACATTAATTTATGAATATTGAAAAACATTAATATGAATAGTGAAAATATAACATTTGATAAGGCTATATTTAAAAAATGTATATATTTTTGAATATGATATACTTTACGGGCACATCAAAATTAGAGAGTCGGATCACTGCTTTGAAGCACTTAAATATGAAACATGGTGGAGTCTTCAATAAGGTCTGGCCAAAATGTTATAAATATGCCAAGTGGAGCATGTACCTCCCACCCCCTCTGTCTGAAGCAGAGCCACGTCCATACACTCCTCCTGCTCCCCCACCCTACTTCTCCTCCTCTTCCTTCTCCATCTCCAACTCCACCCCTTCCCCCTCCTCCTTTCCCTCCTCCTCTTCCTTCTCCCTCCCCTCCTTCTCCTCCTCCTCCTCCCCCTCCGCTTCATCTACCTTATCTTCTTCCTCACACTCCTCCACCCCTCCTTCTCCTCCTCTTCCTCTACCTTTTCCTCTTCCTTCTCCTCCTCCTCCTCCTCTACCTTCTCCTCTTCCTTGTCGCCCCTCCTCCTCCTTCTCCTCCTCTTCCTTCTACTCTTCCTTCTCCTCCTCCTCCCCTTCCTTCTCCTTCTCATCTTCCTACTCATTCCCCTCCCTTCCTTCTCCTCCTCCTCCTCCGCTTCCCCTACTTTCTCCTCTTTCTCCTCCTCCACCCTTCATCCTCCTCCCCTTCCTCTTCCTTCTCATTCCCCTCCCCTCCTTCTCCTCCTCCTCCTCCTCCGCTTCCACCACTTTCTCCTCTTTCTCCTCCTCCACCCATCCTTCTCCTCCTCCTCTACCTTCTCCTCTTCCTCTACCTTCTCCTCTTCCTCTTCCCTCTCCTCTTCCTTCTCATTCTCGTCTTCCTTCACCTTCTCCTCTTCCTCTTCCCTCTCCTCTTCCTTCTCCTCTTCCTCTTCCCTCCCCTCTTCATTTTCTTCTCATCTTCCTTTCCGTCTCCTCTTCCTCTTCCGTCTCCTCTCCTCTTCCTTCTCCTTCTCCTCTTCCTTCTCCTTCTCCTCTTCCTTCTCCTTCTCCTCTTCCTTCCACTTCTCTTCTCCTCTTTCTTATCCTCTCCTCTTCCTCTTCATTTTCCTCTTCCTTCCCCTCTTCCTTCTCTTCTCATCTCTTCTCATGTTCTTTCTCTTCTCCTCTTCCTTCTCCTCTTCCTTCTCTTTCTCCTCTTATTTCTCCTTCTCCTCTTCCTTCTCCTTCTCTTCATCATTCTCTTCATCCTTCTCTTTCTCCTCTTCCTTCTCTTTCTCCTCTTCTTTCTCCTTCTCCTCTTCCTTCTCCTTCTCTTCATCCTTCTCTTTCTCTTATTTCTCCTTCTCCTCTTCCTTCTCATTCTCCTCTTCTTTCTCCTTCTCCTCTCCCTTCTCCTGCTCTTCATCACTCTCTTCATCCTCCTCTTCCTTCTCTTTTTCCTCTTCCTTCTCCTCCCCTCTTTTTCTCTTCTTCCTACTCCTTCTCATGTTCCTTCTTCTCTTCTTCCTTCTCATTCTCCTCTTCTTTCTCTTCTCTTCTTCCTACTCCTTCTCATGTTCCTTCTTCTCTTCTTCCTTCTCATTCTCCTCTTCTCTTCTTCCTTCTCCTTCACCTCTTCCTTCTTTCTGTTATTAAAAATTGATGGCTCAATTCAATAAACTTCAGTGGTGTTTTCAAAGCTTCAAAGTGAGTAGATTCTTCTGTCTTTTTTTGCCCTCAGAAGAAATCCAACCCCTCTATGAAAGCTGTAAGATTATACAATGCACTGTGTGACCTGTGTACAAGATGGAGGCTACTTGGGGTGGCAGGTAGCCTAGTGGTTAGAGGGTTTGGCCAGTAACCAAAAGTTTGCTAGATCAAATCCCCACGCTGACTAGGTAAAAATCTGTTGTTCTGCCCCTGAACAAGGCAGTTAACCCACTGTTCCTAGGCCATCATTGAAAATAAGAGTTTATTCTTAACTGACTTGCCTAGTTAAATAAAGGTAAAATGTTTAAAAAATGACCCCTCTTTGCCCTTGTGGAGAACATTACTCAGAGTAGACTGTCTTTCATTTACTTTTGGTGTTATTGTGGTTGAGAATGTAATGATACTGTATCTCAGAATGGGTGTAGGCTATATAGATGAAAGATTAGACTGCTTCAAAACAATTGTATATATACAATATTGTGATATTCCTGCTCATAAAAATATGTTCTGGTACTGTACTGTATCTGTAAAATATTCCTCCCCGGATCCCTCTCTGATGTAAACTCAGTGTTGCTCCTGTGTCAAGTTCAGTTGTTATTAGACTTCCCATTGAGCTTACATACATATATCACAAAATGATATGGACACAGGAGGATTTTTTTTTTGGGGGGGAGGGGGGGGCCACTTTTTCTCCCCAATTTTGTGATATCCAATTGGTAGTTACAGTCTTGTCCTGTCGCTGCAACTCCAGTACGGACTCGGGAGAGGTGAAGATCGAGAGCCATGCATCTTCCGAAACACAGCTCTGCCAAGCCGCACTGCTTCTTGACAAACTGCTCGCTTAACCCGGGAAGCCAGCCGTACCAATGTGTCTGAGGAAACACCGTACAACTGGTGACCGAAGTCAGCGTGCATGGTGACCGGCTTGCCAAAGGAGTCGCTAGAGCGCGATGTGACAAAGGACATCCCGGGCCAGCCAAACCCTCCCCTAACCTGGACAACACTAGGCCAATTATACGCCGGCTCATGGGTCTCCAAGTCGCGACCGGCTGCGACACGGCCTGGGATCAAACCCAGGTCTGTAGTAATGCCTCTACCGCTGTGATGCAGTGCCTCAGACCACTGCGCCACTCGGGAGGCCCTCAACCCCCCACCATTACATCACTTTATATTCCTAGAATGTCTGTATGGTTTAAGGGCAACTTACATTTCTCAGCAGGGACAGTCACGAGCTTGGCAGGTAAAATACTTTAGTCTTTGAAATAAATAATAAATATATATATTTATGAAAAATTCTGAAATATACAGCAGCTTTTTTCTTCAATTAATTATCAAGGTGAGATTTTACATTTCATTTCACGGATCACCTGAAGTTTGAGAAATATCAGATGATGCTTCCGAAATTGCACCCCGTTCCCTAGATAGTGCCCTATCCCAGTAGTGCCCTATACCCTAGATAGTGCCCTATACCCTAGATAGTGCCCTATAGCCTAGATAGAGCCCAATTCCGTAGATAGTGCCCTATACCCTAGATAGTGCCCTATAGCCTAGATAGTGCCCTATAGCCTAGATAGTGTCCAATTTCTTAGATAGTACCCTATTCCCTTGATGGTGCCCTACTTTTGATCAGCGCCCTATGAGAATAGGGTGAACTACTTTTGATCAGAGCTCTATGAGAATAGGATGTCGTTTCTGACGAAGCCTGAAAGATCTGATTCTGAACTCTTTCTGAGTGGAACAAGAACTAAAAACTCAGATAGGACAAACTCACTTGATACAATCTGTGCTATCAGTCATTAAATCTTTGGCTCCCACAGTTCCGAACATGGTGGTACCTTCGAGACAGTCTTAAACGTCAACACTAGTAGCTAAAAGACGATGGCCAAAGCTTACCCATTTGGTATTTTATTAGGATATTCATTAGCTGTTGCGAAAGCAGCTGCCGACTCTTCATGTCCATTATTAAGTGCCTTGCTCAAGAGCACAATGACAAATGTTTCACCTTGTCTGCTCCTGGAGTTGAACCAGTGACCTTTTGGTTACTGGCCCAATGCTCTGACCTCGGGTACAGAATAACACTAAGGTGTGTTATAGAGCAGTGTACTAGATAGTTGACGATGGCAATTTCCCCATTCACAGAGAACACATTTATGGTAAATGCATACGAATGTCCACCCAAACATGAAAGTGACATAATATAGAACATTAATAGACAAGAACAAGGACAGGACAACTGCATTTAAAAATGGTACACATAGCCTACACACCCACAAGATGGCGCCGATAGAGATGGCAGCTTCGATTCAAGTCCTTAGGAAACGGTGTAGTTTTTTAAAAATGTATTATTTCTTACCTTAAGTGTTATTAAATACAGGCGGGAAGAACTACTGGATATCAGAGAGATGTCAACGTATCAGCACAACCAGCACTACGACCAGGAATCCAACTTTCCCATAGCAGATTCTTTGTCTGCACCTCCCAGGGAATTTGAACTGATCCAGAGACCAACCCAAAACAACATCTTCGAGGAGAGGTGTCCTGGAGCGGTCTTCTAGTGAGGCACACACACCATGCACTGCTTCCTAGTATATTAGATTTGCTTTCCAAAGAAATATCCGGGATTGTAACACACTCTGTTTCAAGGAAACATGGCTATCTTGGGACAGGCTGTCGAAGTCCGTACAGCCTTATTCTAAAATTGATTAAATAGTTCAGTCTATACACAATGCTCCATAATGACAAAGAAAAACAGTTTTTTAGAAATCACCCATAATTTTCAGTGCATCGCGCCAACAGGAACAAAAATCTCTCTGGTAAGAAGAAGGGTGGGGGTGTATGTTTCATGATTAAAGACTTGTGGTGTAATTGTAACAACATCAAGTCCTTTTGTTCATATGACCTAGAATTCTGCACAATCAAATGCCGACCGTATTATCTCCCAAGAGAAGTCTCCTCGGTTACCGTCACTGCTGTGTATATATCTCCGCAAGCGGAAACCACAACAGCCATCAAGGAACTTCACTGGACTTTATGTGAACTGGAAACCATATATCCTGAGTATGCATTTATTGTATCTGGGGATTTTAACAAAGCTAATCTGAGAACAAGGCTATATAAATTCTATCAGCATATTGATTGCAGTACACGAGCGAGTAACACACTCAACCACCGCTACTCTAACTTCCGTGATGCATACAAGACCCTCCCCCGCCCTCCTTTTGGCAAATCTGACCATTTCTCCATCTTGTTGCTCCCCTCCTATAGGGAGAAACTAAAACAGGAAGCACCCGTGCTTAGGTCTATCCAACGCTGGTCTGACCAATCGGATTCAATGCTTAAAGATAGCTTCGATCACGTGGATTGGGATATGTTCCAGGTTGCCTCAAACTATAACATTGACATATACGCTGACTCGGTGAGTGAGTTTATATGGAAGTGTATAGGAGATGCTGTACCCACTGTGACTAGGGGGCACTATTTTTATGTTTGGAAAAATAACGTTCCCAAAGTAAACAGCCTATTTCTCAGGACCAGATGCTAGAATATGCATATAATTGACAGATTAGGATAGAAAACACTCTAAAGTTTCCAAAACTTTAAACTCCTGCTTTTCCCCAGTCTCTCTTTTCTCATCCTCCTGGTTTTGACCTCTCTGCCTGTCCTGACCCTGTACCCACCCCCATGACCTCTCTGCCTGTCCTGACCCTGTACCCACCCACCTGACCTCTCTGCCTGTCCTGACCCTGTACCCACCTACCTGACCTCTCTGCCTGTCCTGACCCTGTACCTACCCACCTGACCTCTCTGCCTGACCCTGACCCTGTACCCACCCACCTGACCTCTCTGCCTGTCCTGACCCTGTACCCACCCACCTGACCTCTCTGCCTGTCCTGACCCTGTACCCACCCACCTGACCTCTCTGCCTGTCCTGACCCTGTACCCACCCACCTGACCTCTCTGCCTGTCCTGACCCTGTACCCACCCACCTGACCTCTCTGCCTGTCCTGACCCTGTACCCACCCACCTGACCTCTCTGCCTGTCCTGACCCTGTACCCACCCACCTGACCTCTCTGCCTGTCCTGACCCTGTACCCACCCACCTGACCTCTCTGCCTGTCCTGACCCTGAAACCACCCGCCTGACCTCTCTGCCTGTCCTGACCCTGTACCCACCCCCATGACCTCTCTGCCTGTCCTGACCCTGTACCCACCCACCTGACCTCTCTGCCTGTCCTGACCCTGTACCCACCCACCTGACCTCTCTGCCTGTCCTGACCCTGTACCCACCCACCTGACCTCTCTGCCTGTCCTGACCCTGTACCCACCCACCTGACCTCTCTGCCTGTCCTGACCCTGTACCCACCCACCTGACCTCTCTGCCTGTCCTGACCCTGTACCCACCCACCTGACCTCTCTGCCTGTCCTGACCCTGTACCCACCCACCTGACCTCTCTGCCTGTCCTGACCCTGTACCCACCCACCTGACCTCTCTGCCTGTCCTGACCCTGAAACCACCCGCCTGACCTCTCTGCCTGTCCTGACCCTGTACCCACCCACCTGACCTCTCTGCCTGTCCTGACCCTGTACCCACCCACCTGACCTCTCTGCCTGTCCTGACCCTGTACCCACCCACCTGACCTCTCTGCCTGTCCTGACCCTGTACCCACCCACCTGACCTCTCTGCCTGTCCTGACCCTGTACCCACTCACCTGACCTCTCTGCCTGTCCTGACCCTGTACCCACCCCCATGACCTCTCTGCCTGTCCTGACCCTGTACCCACCCACCTGACCTCTCTGCCTGTCCTGACCCTGTACCCACCCACCTGACCACTCTGCCTGTCCTGACCCTGTACCCACCCACCTGACCACTCTGCCTGTCCTGACCCTGTACCCACCCACCTGACCTCTCTGCCTGTCCTGACCCTGTACCCACCCGCCTGACCACTCTGCCTGTCCTGACCCTGTACCCACCCACCTGACCACTCTGCCTGTCCTGACCCTGTACCCACCCACCTGACCTCTCTGCCTGTCCTGACCCTGTACCCACCCCCATGACCTCTCTGCCTGTCCTGACCCTGTACCCACCCGCCTGACCTCTCTGCCTGTCCCTGACCCTGAGCCTGCTGTCTGTACCTTTGCCCCACCTCTGGATTATCGACCTCTGCCTGCCCCTGAGCCTGCCTGCAGTCCTGTACCTTCGCCCCTGTTGCTGTAATAAACATTATTACTTTGACATGGTCTGCATCTGGGTCTTACCTTGATACCTGATAGCAGAGCCAGGTCAGCTGTGCAACGTCATCTCCACCCAGGGAGATACCATCAGTATGCACGAGGAATTGCTTCGTGGCCTGGTTATAGAGAGTCCAAACATTGGCTGAATGCCTTGGTACCTGATAATACGGACCTTTATAAGGTTTTTATCAAACAAAACTATGCTACATTTTATCTCTGGGACCCTTAGGATGACAAATCAGAACACGATTTCAGAATGTAAGTACATTCAGAGGTGAATGTATCAAACCTGTCGAAGGTGAAAGAAGTGTTTTGTTGTGCACTATTCTCAAACAATAGCATGGTATTATTTCACTGTAATAGCTACTGTAAATTGGACACTGATTAACAAGAATTTCAGCGTTCTGCACATATAAGACACTTACATGTACCGATTGTTGTGTTGTTATTGCTTAAAAGGACATTTTGATCACATTCTGCATATTGAGCACTAACATTTGACGGGACACTGATCCATAAGAAGTTTTTAAGCTGCAGAGGCGCGTCTGCCTCTTCTTTGTAGTCATATAATATAATAATATTATAATAAGGGATAATATAGGGATAGTATATGTACTATGCATACCAGTCTCTCTTGGATAAAAGCTGAGTCACTTGTTCTTCTTATAAGACACATTAATGTGTTGGAAATTCCAAATGGTCAATGGCATCGTCAACGTACACACAGCTTTGACACACATACTTACCCCACCAGACACCAGAAGTATTTTCACTGTCTCCAATTCCAGAACAAATTCAAGAAAGCATACAGTATACAGAGACATTATTGTATGGACCTCTCTTCCATCTCATATTGTTTCAAATAACAGCAAACCTAGTTAAAAAACCCAGATGAAGCAACACCTCACAGCCCAACTCCTCTCCCATATTTTACCTAGATATTGCGTGTATGTTTTGATATGTCAAATCAAATTTTATTGGTACACGTGGTTAGCAGATGTTATTGCAATGTGCAGTGAAATGCTTGTGAAATGCTTGTGAAATGCTTGTGCTTCTAGATCCGAGTGCAGCAGGTAATATCTAACAAATTCCAAAAAACAAAACCTAATATACACAATTTAGTAAAGGAAAGGGAAGAGAATTTCCAAGTATAAAGTATATGGATTAGCAGTGACAGAGCAGCTATGATGCAATAGATAGCAAAGAATAGATAGTGAAGGATACTGTATACAGTTTATACATATGAGATGAGTAACGCGAGATAAGTAGACATTCTTGTTCCATTTATTAAAGTGGCCAATGATATCAAGTCTGTAGGTAGGCAGCCACCTCTCTGTGCCAGTGGTGGCTGTTTAACAATCTGATGGCCTTCAGATAGACACCGTTTTGTTCCTCACCTTCTGGATGGAAGCGGGATGAACAGATAGTGGATTGGGTATTTTTTGCCTTCCTGTAACATCGGGTGTTGTAGGTGTCCTGGTTGCCATACCACGCGGTGATACACCCTGACAGGATGCTCTCAATTGTGCATCGGTAAAAGTTAGTTTTCTGGTGACACATTTTTTCAGACACCTGAGGTTGAAGAGGCGCAGTTCTTCACCACACTTTCTGTGTGCGTGGACCATTTCAGTTTGTCGGTGATATGATCACAGAGGAACTTAAAACGTTCCACCTTCTCCACTGCTGTCCCATCGATGTGGATAGGGGGGTGGTAGGGATAACTGTAAATAAGAAGTTGTACTTACTTGTTAAATAAAGGTTCATTAAAAAATATATATAATATTGGTACACACTTCTTCACAGTGTTCTCCACTCTATATGATGTATGTTTATAGATGTATTGTTGTTTATTTGATGTATTACTAAAATAAAAGTTACACTAATACACTTAAATACTTATTTAAAAAAAACTTCAATAGTGGTAAAGACAGAGTGCAAATTAATTACTTAAAAATCATACGATGTGATTTTCTGGATTTTTTTTAAAGATTCCGTCTCTCACCGTTGACGTGTAACAATGATAAAAGTTACAGACCTCGACATGCTTTGTAAGTAGGAAAACCTGCAAAATCGTCAGTGTATCAAATACTTGTTCTCCCCACGTTTCCTCAAACAACAGGTTATGGTCAATAATATCAAAGGCTGCACTGAAATCTAACAGTACAGCTCCCACAATCTTCATATTATCAATTTCTGTCAACCAATCATCAGTCATTTGTATCAGTGCAGTACATGTTGAGTGCCCTTCTCTATAAACATGCTGAAAGTATGTTGTTAATTTGTTTACAGAGAAATAACATTGTATTTGGTCAAACACCATTTTCTTTCCCCCAACAGTTTGCTAAGAGCTGGCAGCAAGCTGATAGGCCGGCTGTTAGAACCAGTAAAGGCCACTTTACCACTATCGGGTAGTGGAATGACTTTGGCTTCCCTCCAGGCCTGAGGACAAAGACTTTCCTCTAGGCTCAGATTAAAGATATGACAGATAGGAGTGGCTATAGAGTCAGCTACCATCCTCAGTAGCTTTCCATCTAAGTTGTCAATGCCAGGAGGTTTGTCATTATTGATCGAAAACAATAGTTCTCTCCCACACTAATTTTACAAAATGTTTAAAAAAAAATTGTTATTAGTTTTTTTTATGCAGACATTCAATGTCTCACTGACATTCTCACTGACATTCGATGTCTCACTGTTTGTTGTTGGCATTTCCTGCCTAAATTTGACCATTTTGCCAATGAAGTACTCATTAAAATAATTGGCAACATCAAATTCTTTTTTGATGAATATGCCATTTGATTCGTCCCCAATGTTGCACAACGATTTAAGTAAATAAGTCATCGTTTTAGTCAAAGTATGATATATTTGGGCTTGAAGTGACAAATCTGAGCTGCCCACTTTGAGCAAATGAATGCGCGTTATTTTCCCATGACATACAAATGATTTTCAGCCTACATTTAATTTCAGAAACCTAGAGATGAACCAGGCTCTGAGGAGTGGCATGTCCTCTTCTGGCTGTGATGGGTAACAATTACAAGAGTACTTAAGGTTATAAAGGCCAGATTAGTCTTGCAAAGTTCTTCCTCTTTGTGACTGAGATGAGCCAAACAGCCTTGTGTCCCCTTGGCCTCCTGAGCCATGGAGCTGATTAAAATAGAGGGGAAAGTTTGTTTTTACACCTCCACTTACTTTTGACAGAAAAGCATCATAATCTACTGGATTATTTGTAAATTTTCACTTATTTTCTAGATAGTCTGTATATATTTGTACACTGCTCAAGAAAATAAAGGGAACACTAAAATAACACATCCTAGATCTGAATGAATGAAATATTCTTATTAAATACTTTTTTTCTTTACATAGTTGAATGTGCTGACAACAAAATCACACACAAATTATCAATGGAAATCAAATTTATCAACCCATGTAGGTCTGGATTTGGAGTCACACTCAAAATTAAAGTGGAAAACCACACTACAGGCTGATCCAACTTTGATGTAATGTCCTTAAAACAAGTCAAAATGAGGCTCAGTAGTGTGTGTGGCCTCCACGTGCCTGTATGACCTCCCTACAACGCCTGGGCATGCTCCTGATGAGGTGGCGGATGGTCTCCTGAGGGATCTCCTCCCAGAATGGGTGGGCCAGTCCATAGCATCAATGCCTTCCTCTTGCAGGAACTGCTGACACACTCAAGCCACATGAGGTCTAGCATTGTCTTGCATTAGGAGGAACCCAGGGCCAACCGCAACAGCATATGGTCTCACAAGGGGTCTGAGGATCTCATCTCGGTACCTAATGGCAGTCAGGTTACCTCTGGCGAGCACATGGAGGGCTGTGCGGCCCCCCAAAGAAATGCCACCCCACACCATGACTGACCCACCGCCAAACCGGTCATGCTGGAGGATGTTGCAGGCAGCAGAACGTTCTCTACGGTGTCTCCAGACTCTGTCACGTCTGTCACATGTGCTCAGTGTGAACCTGCTTTCATCTGTGAATAGCACAGGGCGCCAGTGGCGAATTTGCCAATATTGGTGTTCTCTGGCAAATGCCAAACGTCCTGCACGGTGTTGGGCAGTAATCACAACCCACACCTGTGGACGTCAGACCCTTATACCACCCTCATGGAGTCTGTTTCTGACCGTTTGAGTTGACACATGCACATTTGTGGCCTGCTGGAGGTCATTTTGCAGGGCTCTGGCAGTGCTCCTCCTTGCACAAAGGTGGAGGTAGCGGTGTGGGTTGTAGACTCCGTCTCATGCTACCACTAGAGTGAAAGCACAGCCAGCATTCAAAAGTGACCGAAACATCAGCCAGGAAGCATAGGAACTGAGAAGTGGTCTGGTCAACACCTGCAGAACCACTCCTTTATTGGGGGTGTCTTGCTAATTGCCTATAATTTCCACTACACGCTCTACTACTTTGATTGGTGTAACTTTAGCTACAAAACACAAGTGTCTATCCACATAATGAAAAGGCACCGACAAAATAAAATTCAAGGAACTTATACTTGTCATTTGCATTGTGCATGATCATGAGCAAAGTCATTAACGCGTGCGGGCTACAATGAAGAAGATACCCTGGTTGCATCCCAATTATCACTCCTTTTCCCTGAAGTGTACACTTGGACACTACTTCCAACTAATCTTAAAAACATTGGAGGCTAGAGCAGGGTTTCCTAACAAAGTCCCCCTGGCGGTCTGGTTTCTTACCCTAGCACTTCATAGAGGAATTAAATAATCAAATCTTGATGATGAGTTGATTATTTGAATCAGCTGTGTAGTCCTATGTCCAAGACTGAGTTTGGGGAACCCTGGGCTAGCGGGAGATTCTACCATTAATATTTCATATAAAAGTCATTTCCTTTCAAATCAGGGAAGGGAAGTGCCCTTGCTAACACATAACTATAAAATCGAAAGGGCACAATTGCCACAAAAGACTATGATAGACTTTCAAAACATGAAGAAGATGCCAGATTCAACAAGCCATGCCACTGCTGTCGCAGAAGTTACAATGTAGAAGACAGAGGACAGGAGTTTCACAGTCATTCCATGGAGGGACGATTTTTCTGTCTATTGTTATTTCCTTTGAAGTTGTGTTCAAATAACAACTAGACAACTAGGTGAGGGGTGTTCCTAACTGATCAGTGACATTAATTCATCAATCAAGTAGTACAATCGGCCCTCCACCTCCAGACAAATGGCCCTCCACCTCTAGACAATCGGCCCTCCACCTCCAGACAATCGGCCCTCCACCTGCAGACACTCGGCCCTCCACCTGCACACAATCGGCCCTCCACCTGCAGACACTCGGCCCTCCACCTCCAGACAATCAGCCCTCCACCTGCAGACAATCGGCCCTCCACCTGCAGACAATCGGCCCTCCACCTGCAGACACTCGGCCCTCCACCTGCAGACAATCGGCCCTCCACCTGCAGACACTCGGCCCTCCACCTGCAGACAATCGGCCCTCCACCTGCAGACACTTGGCCCTCCACCTGCACACAATCGGCCCTCCACCTGCACACAATCGGCCCTCCACCTGCAGACAATCGGCCCTCCACCTGCAGACACTCGGCCCTCCACCTCCAGACAATCAGCCCTCCACCTGCAGACAATCGGCCCTCCACCTGCAGACAATCGGCCCTCCACCTGCAGACACTCGGCCCTCCACCTGCAGACAATCGGCCCTCCACCTGCAGACACTCGGCCCTCCACCTGCAGACAATCGGCCCTCCACCTGCAGACACATGGCCCTCCACCTGCAGACACATGGCCCTCCACCTCCAGACACTCGGCCCTCCACATGCAGACACTTGGCCCTCCACATGCAGACACTTGGCCCTCCCGCTATGACACTCGGCCCTCGTGCTATGACACTCGGCCCTCCCACTATGACACTCGGCCCTCCACCTGTGACACTCGGCCCTCCACATGCAGACACTTGGCCCTTCCGCTATGACACTCTTCCCTCCACATGCAGACACTCGGCCCTCCCCCTCCAGACACTCGGCCCTCCACATGCAGACACTTGGCCCTCCCGCTATGACACTCGGCCCTCCCGCTATGACACTCGGCCCTCCCCCTCCAGACACTTGGCCCTCCACATGCAGACACTCGGCCCTCCCCCTCCAGACACTCGGCCCTCCACATGCAGACACTTGGCCCTCCCGCTATGACACTCGGGCCTCCTGACACAGAAAAACAGTGGTGCTCCTGACCTGATTAGAAAACCCCTGCTCTATGTTTATAAACACGTCGTTATTGGTGGGAAAGACAATTGTTTCAGTTTTGACTGCCATGTCAGGACTCTGTCTGAGAGAGCTAATATAGGGTGATGGAGAGGAGCATTTCATGTTTGTTTACGTGTGTGTGTTTACGTGTGAAGGTGATTCTGAGGACATCAAGAAATAAGTAAACAAATATACCACTTATCTACTTTTAACACCTTGGTTTACTCACTGTGTGTGTGTGTGTGTTCTCCATTTTAAGAGTTCAAACACTATCGCCTTGTGAATCACTCTCTTCCTGAGAATTTCCATGTTCAAGAAATATACATCCCCCCTCTCTCTTGACAACCATAGAAAAACACGTCACTGGAAAAGGAAGGGAAAAGCTAAGTTTACGACATCTAAGTTCTAATGACAGTGCCATCATTGTCTCCAGGCTTTAACTTTAGAGCCGACCACAAAGGGTAGCAGTTCTACCAAGCCACTATTGACAATCCTTTCTGTGTCTCAAACAGCATCCTGTTCCCTCTATAGCCAACTACTTCGGACCAGTGCCCGTAGGGAAACCCAAAGGGAAACCCATAGGGTTCTGGTCCAAAGTAGGGCACTGTAGAGGGAATAGATTACCATTTGGGAGGCATTCTCCAGTCTTTCAATCCAGTGTTTCTGGGGACTGAAAACCTGATTGATCCTGTATCTCTGAGGGTTTTATTTAAAAGGGAGGGGGGTGGGGGGGTGGAGCTTTATCTCTGGACCGTGTAATAGAAGTTGAAGAATTTCACTTGTTCAATACTCTGAGATACTCTTCTCCTCTCTCCCTGTCCTTTGTCTCCTTTCTTCCCGGGCAGCCAGACTGAGTTAGTGATCCCCCAGTAGAAACTGCGTCCCAAATGGCACCTTATTCTCCATATAGTGAACAACATTTGACCAGGGCCCACATGGCTCTTGTTAAAAGTAATTCTCTATGTAAGGAATAGGGTGCCATTTTTGGACTTAAGTTAGGAGTTTAAAGGTGTTTTCTAGCTTTTTCATCTGTGAAAAAGGTTGCCGTAGATGTAAAATTACCCCCTCTAAGGTTATTCCCTGAATCTCTCAAAGATTCATTACCCCCTCTAAGGTTATTCCCTGAATCTCTCAAAGATTCATTACCCCCTCTAAGGTTATTCCCTGAATCTCTCAAAGATTCATTACCCCCTCTAAGGTTATTCCCTGAATCTCTCAAAGATTCATTACCCCCTCTAAGGTTATTCCCTGAATCTCTCAAAGATTCATTACCCCCTCTAAGGTTTTTCTCTGAATCTCTCAAAGATTCATTACCCCCTCTAAGGTTATTCTCTGAATCTCTCAAAGATTCATTACCCCCTCTAAGGTTATTCTCTGAATCTCTCAAAGATTCATTACCCCCTCTAAGGTTATTCCCTGAAACTCTCAAAGATTCATTACCCCCTCTAAGGTTATTCTCTGAATCTCTCAAAGATTCATTACCCCCTCTAAGGTTATTCTCTGAATCTCTCAAAGATTCATTACCCCCTCTAAGGTTATTCTCTGAATCTCTCAAAGATTCATTACCCCCTCTAAGGTTATTCCCTGATTTTTTCAAAACCTTTGCTTTGTAGAGGCAAAACTAGTGACCCTACTGAGTGGGAACAGTTTCTCTTGTTTTAGAAGCAGAAATGGCTATTTCATTCTTATACTCTGTTTTTATTCTGGGTGACATTTTCTATGTGGCATTTTGAGAGAAAAAAAGGACGGCAACAGATTTTGATTTTAGGAGTCTTTAAGTTTCAGGCATATTACACTATTCATTCATTCCAATACTTCTTCCTAAGATTGAACACAAATGTTTTCCATTTTTGGTGAGTCAACCATTATGAATTACTTCTACCATATCCAAAGGAAAACAGTAGATATCCAAAACTGAAGTTTTAAGGGACATGTAAATATGTCTTTGGCAGTAGCAGGCAGGCGGCAGGGTAGCCTAGTGGTTAGAGGAAGGACTAGAAGCAGCTCTGCCCCAAAATCAGAAATGATGTGTTTGGTTGCTTCATTGGTGAGTGGGGAGCTTACATTTCAAATGGGCTGTATGCGATGGGTGGAAATTTGACCAGGGTTTAGTGCTATCTACCCTAAACCCTAACCCTAACCTTAACCCATACCCTTACCCTAGCCCAGGGGTAGGGGACACAAAAATCTGAACTCATCATGAGAGCCCACAGTTGCTTGAGGGTCTGCGTACCCAACATCCATACCTGTTTTAAATTTGAACTTCATTTGGGTGACGTCAGAGTTGGGACATAAGCTCCACCATCATCATTGAGTCAACCAATCACATAGTTTCTGCCTTCGCCCAGAGCGTCCTCCAGAACAATGCTAACCTGCCAGTCTGCCTTCGGGGCAGAGCTGCCTCCAGAACAGCGTTAACCTTCCAGGCCTGAGGCAGCATAAAGAGCTTTGGGAAAGAGATACTGAACAGAACACTCAAATGGCACCCTACATAGTGCACTACTTCTGACCTGAGCCCTTGGGCCTTAGAAGAGATCTGTATATGATGACGTAAAAACATTGGAATTATTTTGCCGATAGTGAAACCTTGTCAATAGCAATTAATTGACCCCCCCCTCACCATGGGCCAGACTGAATGGGCTCAGGCTGTATGTTGTCACACCAGGGACCTATAGTGTTCTTGTCAAAAGTAGTGCACTAAATAGGATGCCATTTGGGATAGAAAGCTATAGAGATACATCAGCCTATATCTGTTTCAACCTGACATCCTCCAACCCACCTGTTCTTTATGGTCTCATTAGATACTGTAGATAAACTTGTTATTTTCTGGAATGTTTACCTTTATTTAACTAGGCAAGTCGGTTAAAACTTCTTTGGGACAGGGGGACAGTATTGAGTAGCTTGGATAATACGGTGCCCAGAGTAAACTGCCTGTTACTCAGGCCCAAAGCTAGAATATGCATATCATTAGTAGATATTTGAATAGAAAACACTCTGACGTTTCTAAAACTGTTTGAATGAACTCATATGGCAGGCAAACACCTGAGAAAAAATCCAACCAGGAGGTTTGAGGTTTGTAGTTTTTCAAGTCATTGCTATTTGAATATACAGTGTCTATGGGGTCATATTGCACTTCCTAAGGCTTCCACTAGATGTCAAAAGTCTTTAGAACCTTGTTTGAGGCTTCTACTGTGAAGGGGGAGGGATTGAGAGCTTCGCCTTAAAGTCTTTTTGAAATCTGACACAGCGGTTGCATTAACTTCTTCAATATAGGGGGCGCTCTTTTAATTTTTGGATAAAAAAACCTTCCCATTTAAACAAGATATTTTGTCATGAAAAGATGCTCGAATATGCATATAATTGACAGCTTTGGAAAGAAAACACTCGGATGTTTCCAAAACGGCAAAGATATTATCTGAGTGCGACAGAACTGATGCTACAGGCGAAACCAACATGAAATTTCAAATAGGAAATGGCCCAGATTTTGAGGGTGCTGTGTTCCAATGTCTCCTTATATGGCTGTGAATGCGCCAGGAATGAGCCTACACTTTCTGTCGTTTCCCCAAGGTGTCTGCAGCATTGTGACGTATTTGTAGGCATATCATTGGAAGATTGACCATAAGAGACTACATTTATCAGGTGCCCGCTTGGTGCCCTCTGTCGAAATTATTGCGTAATCTCCAGCTGCATGCATTTCACCTTTTGCTTCATAGGAGAAAGTCAACTGCCACGAATGATTCATCATCGAATAGTTATCTGAAAAACACCTTGAGGATTGATTCTAAACAACGTTTGCCATGTTTCTGTCGATATTATGGAGTTAATTTGGAAAAAAGTTTGGTGTTGTAATGACTGAATTTTCTGTTCTTTTTTTTAGCCAAACATGATGAACAAAACGGAGCGATTGCTCCGACACAAATAATCTTTTTGGAAAAACTTTTGCTATCTAACTGAGAGTCTCCTCATTGAAAACATCCGAAGTTCGTCAAAGGTAAATTATTTTATTTGAATGCTTTTCTTGTTTTTGTGAAAATGTTGCCTGCTGAATGCTAGGCTTAATGCTATGCTAGCTATAAATAATCTTACACAAATGCTTGTGTAGCTATGGTTGAAAAGCATATTTTGAAAATCTGAGATGACAGTGTTGTTAACAAAAGGCTAAGCTTGTGAGTGAATATATTTCTTTCATTTCATTTGCGATTTCCATGAAAAGTTAATGTTGCATTATGCTAATGAGCTTGAAGCTATGATTACGCTCCCGGATACGGGATTGCTCGACGCAAGAAGTTAAGTGCATATTTTATGGATAGATTACAGAAATCGTTCTAAACTTTTGGTGGCTTCAGAGGGATATTCTGGAACATCACAATATTATACGTGTTAGATATGAGGGTGTTACCTGGAATATTCGGCGCCAACAGAGATGGCCGCCTCGCTTCGCGTTCCTAGGAAACTATGCAGTTATTTTTTTTTTTACGTGTTATTTCTTACATTAGTACCCCAGGTCATCTTAGGTTTCATTACATACAGTTGAGAAGAACTACTGAATATAAGAGCAGCGTCAACTCACCATCAGTACGACCAAGAATATGACTTTTGCGAAGCAGATCTTGTGTTCTGCCTTTCACCCAGGACAACGGAATGGATCCCAGTCGGCGACCCGAAAAAAAGACTTCGTAAAAGAGGGAAACGAAGCGGTCTTCTGGTCAGACTCCGGAGACGTGCACATCGTGCACAACCCCCTAGTATAATTCTCGCCAATGTCCAGTCTCTTGACAACAAGGTTGATGAAATCCGAGCAAGGGTAGCATTCCAGAGGGACATCAGAGACTGTAACGTTCTTTGCTTCACGGAAACATGGCTCACTGGAGAGATGCTATAAGAGTCGGTGCAGCCAGCTGGTTTCTCCACGCAACGTGCCGACAGAAGCAAACATCTTTCTGGTAAGAAGAGGGGCGGGGGCGTATGCCTTATGGCTAACGAGACGTGGTGTTGTCACTAAAACATACAGGAACTCAAGTCCTTCTGTTCACCTGATTTAGAATTCCTCACAATCAAATGTCGACAGCATTATCTATCAAGGGAAATCTCTTCGATTATAATCACAGCCGTATATATTCTCCCCCAAGGAGACACATCGATGGCTCTGAACGAACTTTATTTGACTCTTTGCAAACTGGAATCCATACATCCTGAGGCTGCATTCATTGTAGCTGGGGATTTTAACAAGGCTAGTCTGAAAACAAGACTCCCTAAATTGTATCAGTATATCGATTGCGCAACCAGGGCTGGCAAAACCTTGGATCATTGCTATTCTAACTTCCGCGACGCATATAAGGCCCTGCCCCGCCCTCCTTTCGGAAAAGCTGACCACGACTCCATTTTGTTGATCCCTGCCTACAGACAGAAACTAAAACAAGAAGCTCCCACGCTGAGGTCTGTCCAATGCTGGTCCGACCAATCTGATTCCACACTCCAAGACTACTTCCATCACGTGGACTGGGATATGTTTCGTATTGCGTCTGACAACAACATTGACGAATACGCTGTTTCGGTGTGCGAGTTTATTAGAACGTGCGTTGAAGATGTCATTCCCATAGCAACGATTAAAACGAGTAATCGTTGCTATGGCAACGATTCCCAAACCAGAAACCGTGGATTGATGGCAGCATTTGGGTGAAACTGAAAGCGCAAACCACTGCTTTTAATCAGGGCAAGGTGACCGGAAACATGACCGAATACAAACAGTGTAGCTATTCCCTCCGCAAGGCAATCAAACAAGCTAAGCGTCAGTATAGAGGCAAAGTAGAATCTCAATTCAACGGCTAAGAAAGAAGAGGTATGTTGCAGGGTCTCCAGTCAATCATGGATTACAACAAGAAAACCAGCCCTGTCACGGACCAGGATGTCTTGCTCCCAGGCAGTCTAAATAACTTTTTTGCCTGCTTTGAGGACAATACAGTGCCACTGACACGGCCTGCAACCAAAACATGCGGCCTCTCCTTCACTGCAGCCGAGGTGAGTAAAACATTTAAACGTGTTAACCCTCGCAAGGCTGCAGGCCCAGACGGCATTCCCAGCCGCGCCCTCAGAGCATGCGCAGACCAGCTGGCTGGTGTGTTTACGGACATATTCAATCAATCCCTATCCCAGTCTGCTGTTCCCACATGCTTCAAGAGGGCCACCATTGTTCCTGTTCCCAAGAAAGCTAAGGTAACTGAGCTAAACGACTACCGCCCTGTAGTACTCACTTCCGTCATCATGAAGTGCTTTGAGAGACGAGTCAAGGACCATATCACCTCCACCCTACCCGACACCCTAGACCCACTCCAATTTGCTTACCACCCAAATAGGTCCACAGACGATGCAATCTCAACCACACTGCACACTGCCGTAACCCATCTGAACAAGAGGAATACCTATGTGAGAATGCTGTTCATCGACTACAGCTCGGCATTTAACACCATAGTACCCTCCAAGCTCGTCATCAAGCTCGAGACCCTGGCCCTGTGCAACTGGGTACTGGACTTCCTGACGGGCCTCCCCCAGGTGTTGAGGGTAGGCAACAACATCTCCACCCCGCTGATCCTCAACACTGGGGCTCCACAAGGGTGCGTTCTGAGCCCTCTCCTGTACTCCCTGTTCACCCAAGACTGCGTGGCCACGCACGCCTCCAACTCAATCATCAAGTTTGCGGACGACACAACAGTGTTAGGCTTGATTACCAACAACGACGAGATGGCCTACAGGGAGGAGGTGAGGGCCCTCGGAGAGTGGTGTCAGGAAAATAACCTCACACTCAACATCAACAAAACTAAGGAGATGATTGTGGACTTCAGGAAACAGTAGAGGGAACACCCCCTATCCACATCGATGGAACAGTAGTGGAGAGGGTAGTAAGTTTTAAGTTCCTCGGCATACACATCACAGACAAACTGAATTGGTCCACCCACGCAGACAGCATCATGAAGAAGGCGCAGCAGCATCTCTTCAACCTCAGGAGGCTGAAGAAATTTGGCTTGTCACCAAAAGCACTCATAAACTTCTACAGATGCGCAATCGAGAGCATCCTGGCGGGCTGTATCACCGCCTGGTACGGCAACTGCTCCGCCCACAACCGTAAGGCTCTCCAGAGGGTAGTGAGGTCTGCACAACGCATCACCAGGGGCAAACTACCTGCCCTCCAGGACACCTACACCACCCGATGTTACAGGAATGCCATAAAGATCATCAAGGACAACAACCACCGAGCCACTGCCTGTTCACCCCGCTATCATCCAGAAGGCGAGGTCAGTACAGGTGCATCAAAGCTGGGACCTTAGAGACTGAAAAACAACTTCTATCTCAAGGCCATCAGACTGTTAAACAGCCACCACTAACATTGAGTGGCTGCTGCCAACACACTGACTCAACTCCAGCCACTTTAATAATGGGAATTGATGGGAAATTATGTAAAATATATCACTCGCCAACAATGCTACCTAATATAATGTTTACATACCCTACATTATTCATCTCATATGTATACGTATATACTGTACTCTATATCATCTACTGCATCTTTATGCATTACATGTATCACTAGCCACTTCAACTATGCCACTTTGTTTACATACTCATCTCATAGGTATATACTGTACTCAATACCATCTACTGTATCTTGCCTATGCCTCTCTGTACCATCACTCATTCATATATCTTTATGTACATATTCTTTATCCCCTTACACCTGTGTGTATAAGACAGTAGATTAGGAATTGTTAGTTAGATTACTTGTTTGTTATTACTGCATTGTCGGAACTAGAAGCACAAGCATTTCGCTACACTCGCATTAACATCTGCTAACCATGTGTATGTGACAAATAACATTTGATTTGATTTGAATAACCCCCCCAAAATCCATTTTACTGTAACAGGACTTGAGATTGTCATTGGATTTGTTTCTTCTTTTCGATAGCAGTATGTTATGCTGATACGTTTTTTATACAGTGATCTATGACTCATGAAAAACTGTTTCCGGATTCTTGATAGAGCCATTACCCGTTGATATGATTGTATTGGCTGGGATTGGCTGGGCCTGCATCCCAAATGGCACCGTATTTCCTACATAGTGCACTATTTTTACCCAGAGACCTAAGTGCCCTTGTAAGGAATAGGATGCCATATGGGAGGAAATGTGATGTTTCGATTTTGTCTATAAAACACACATTAGTTGGTTTTTGCAATCTGCTCATCTCAGCTGATCTGGTAATTACAGAAAAAAAGTCTCCCTCTGAACCCCATATAAAGTACCAGTCAAACGTTTGGACAAACCTATTCATTCCAGAGGTTTTATTTTGTTCTATTTTCTAGAATAACAGTGGACACATCAATACTATGAAATAACACATGAAATCAAGTAATAACTAAACAAGTGTTAAACAAATCTAAATTTATTTTATATTTGCGATTCTTCAAAGTAGCCACCCTTTGCCTTGATGACAGCTTTGCACACTCTTGGCATTCTCTCAACCAGCTTCATGAGGTAGTCACCTGGAATGCATTTCAATAAAACAGTTGTCTTGATTAAAGTTAATTTGTGGAATTTCTTTCCTTTTTAATGCATTTAAGCCAATCAGTTGTGTTGTGACAAGGTGGGGTGGTATACAGAAGGTAGCCCAATTTGGAAAAATACATATGGCAGGAACAGCTCAAATAAGCAAAGAGAAATGACGGTCCATCATTTAACATTTACATTTAAGTCATTTAGCAGACGCTCTTATCCAGAGCGACTTACAAATTGGTGAATTCACCTTCTGACATCCAGTGGAACAGCCACTTTACAATAGTGCATCTAAATCATTAAGGGGGAGGGGGGGGGGGGTGAGAAGGATTACTTATCCTATCCTAGGTATTCCTTGAAGAGGTGGGGTTTCAGGTGTCTCCGGAAGGTGGTGATTGACTCCATCATTACTTAAAACATGAAGGTCATTCAATACATATTTCTTCAAGTGCAGTCGCAAAAACATTCAAGCACTATGATAAAACTGGCTCTCATGAGGACCGCCACAGGAAAGGCAGACCCAGAGTTACCTCTGCTGCAGAGGATACGTTCATTAGAGTTAACTGCACCTCAAATTGCAGCCTAAATAAATGCTTCACAGAGTTCAAGTAACAGACACATCTCAATATCAGACTGCGTAAATCAAGACTTCATGGTCCAATTGCTGCAACGAAACCACTACTAAAGGACACCAATAACAAGAAAAGACTTGCTTGGGCCAAGAAACACAAGCGATGGACATTAGACCGGTGGAAATCTGTCCTTTGTGTTGATGAGTCCAAATCTGAGATATTTGGTCCCAACCGGCGTGTCTTTGTGAGAAGCAGAGTAGGTGAACAGATTATCTCCGCATGTGTGGTTCCCACCATGAAGCATGGAGGAGGTGGTGTGATGGTGTGAGGGTGCTTTGCCGGTGACACTGTCTGTGATTTATTTATAATTCAAGGCACACTTAACCAGCATGGCTACCACAGCATTCTACAGCGAAACGCCATGCCATCTGGTTTGCGCTTAGTGCGACTGTCACTTGTTTTCAGGACAATGACCCAAAAAACACCTCCAGGCTGTGTAAGGGCTCTTTGACCAATAAGGAGAGTGATGGAGTGCTGCATCAGATGATCTGCCCTCCACAATCACCCGAACTCAACCCAATTGAGATGGTTTGGGATGAGTTGGCCCGCAGAGTGAAGGATTTGGTTTGTCTAATTGTGTTGTGTTGTAATAAAGGTGTTGCTGTCCTGGCTCTGTGGGGTCTGTTTGTGATGGTGAACAGAGCCCCAGGACCGCAACACCTTTATTACAACACAACAATAAGGGGTTCATCTCTATGTAGTTGATGGATTTGTTATGGAAGGTTTGGAAATCACTTTCTTTTAGGTGGCTGTAGAAATTAATGGCTCTTCTCTGTATTTCGATAATTAGCGGTTATAAGCCTAATTCTGCTCTGCATGCATTATTTGGTGTTTGACATTGTTCACAGAGGATATTCTCAAAAAATTTTTTTACCTTTATTTTACTAGGCAAGTCAGTTAAGAACAAAATCTTATTTTCAATGACGGCCTAGGAACAGTGGGTTAACTGCCTGTTCAGGGGCAGAACGACAGATTTGTACCTTGTCAGCTCGGGGGTTTGAACTTGCAACCTTTCGGTTACCGGTCCAACGCTCTAACCACTAGTCTACCCTGCCGCCCCACACCAATTCTCAATTTGCATGCAGTCTCAATTTGGTGTTTGTCCCATTTTCTGAATTCTTGGTTGGTGAGTGGACCCCAGACCTCACAACCATAAAGGGCAATGGGTTCTGCAACTGATTCAAGCATTTTTAGCCAGATCCTAAATGGTATGTTGAATTTTATGTGCCTTTTGGTGGCATAGAATGCCCTTATTGCCTTGTCTCTTAGATCGTTCACAGCTTTGTGGAAGTTACCTGTGGCGCTGATGTTTAGGCCAAGGTATGTATAGTTTTTTGTGTGCTCTATGGCAACAGTGTCTAGATGGAATTTGTATTTGTGGTCCTGGTGACTGGAACTTTTTTGAAACACAATTATTTTTGTCTTACTGATATTTACTGTCAGGGTCCAAGTCTGGCAGAAACTGTGCAAAAGATCGAGGTGCTGCTGTAGGCCCTCCTTTGTTGGGGACAGAAGCACCAGATCATCAGCAAACAGTAGACATTTGACTTCAGATTCTAGTAGGGTGAGGCCGGGTGCTGCAGACTGTTCTAGTGCTCTCACCAATTTGTTGGTATATATGTTGGAGAGGGTGGGGCTTAAGTTGCATCCCTGTCTCACCCCACTGACCTGTGGGAAGAAAGGTGTGTGTTTTTTTAACCAATTTTAACTGCCCACTTGTTGTTTGTGTACATGGATTTTATAATGTCTTATGTTTTTCCCCCAACACCACTTTCCATCAATGTGTATAGCAGACGATGCCAGAGCTAATGATTATGTTAAAACGTTTCAGTATAGCCAATTGGAATTTGTTGTCTGTATATTTGATCATGTCATTAAGGATGCCATCGATATCACAGGCCTTTTGGGGTTAGACGGTTTTTATTTTGTCCTGTAGCTCATTCAAGGTAATTGGAGAATTCAGTGGGTCCTGGTAGTCTTTAATAGTTTATTCTAAGATTTGTATTTGATCATGTATATGTTTTTGCTGTTTGTTCTTTGTTATAGAGCCAAAAAGATTGGAGAAGTGGTTTACCCAAACATCTCCATTTGGGTAGATAATTATTTGTGTTGTTGTTTGTTTAGTGTTTTCCTATCTTCCCGGAAGTGGTTAGAGTCTATGGATTCTTCAATTAAATTAAGCTGATTTCTGATGTGCTGTTCATTCTTTTTCCGTATTTCTGTATTGTTTTAGTGATTCACCATAGTGAAGGCGTAGACTCAGGTTTTCTGGGTCTCTATGTTTTTTGTTGGACAAGTTTCTCAACTTCTTTCTTAAGTTTTTGCATTCTTTATCAAACCATTTGTCATTATTGTTAATTTTCTTCGGTTTTCTGTTTGAAATTTTTAGATTTGATAGGGAAGCTGAGGTCAAATATACTGTTAAGATTTTCTACTGTCAAGTTTACACCTTCACTATTACAGGGGAACGTTTTGTCTAGGATGTTGTCTAAGAGCGATTGGTATTTGTTGTTGCCTAACTGTTTTTTGGTAGGTTTCCACATTACATTCCTTCCATCTATAGCATTTCTTAACGTTACTCAGTTCCTTTGGCTTTGATGCCTCATAATTGAGTAATGCTCTGTTCAAGTTGACTGTGATTTTTGCTGTGATCTGATAAGAGTGTCAGTGGGCTGACTGTGAACGCTCTGAAAGACTGGGTTGAGATCAGTGATAAGCTATAGGTGCACCTACCAATGTAAAATGTTCCTCTTTTGATTAATTTAATGGAGTGATTTAGGTCTGCTCTATACCAAATTAGCATACCCCCTGTTTCCCTTTCCCTGTTTCACACCTGGTAGTTTGGTAGATGGGACTACCAGCTCTCTGTAACCTAGAGGGCAACCAGTGGGTCCATCTCCTCTATACCACCCACCTGGTAGTGTGGTGGATGGGACTACCAGCTCTCTGTAACCTAGAGGGCAACCAGTGGGTCCGTCTCCTCTATACCATGTTTCTTGTAGGATATCAATGTCTGTATTTACGATTTATTTGAGTCCAGGTTCCTGCCATATAGGCCAAAGGCAGATGACCTCAGGTCTTGGATATTTCAGGATGAGATAGTACAAGATTTGTGTTCCATAGTATCTAGTGTTGTTTTCTGCGTGGTTTAGGCCCCAGACCATCACAGTAGGTGTGAGTGGAGCATTTTGAGTATCTGATATCTGATACCTCTTAGGTCGCAGGATGGGGCTTGGGCTGGTATAATAGTGGGGTTTAGGCCTGTTGAATCCCAGGCTCACAGCCTGGGATTATGCCCTGCAGTCATGTTGAGGTCGGGGTCATGGGGTGGGGGTCATGGGGTGGGCAGATATATATTTTTCACCTTTATTTAACCAGGTAGGCAAGTTGAGAACAAGTTCTCATTTACAATTGCGACCTGGCCAAGATAAATCAAAGCAGTGCGACACAAACAACAACAGAGTTACACATGGAGTAAAACAAACATACAGTCAATAATACAATATAAAAATACGTTTTTATACAATGTGAGCAAGTGAGGTGAGATAAGGGAGGTAAAGGCAAAAAAAGGTCATGGTGGCGAAGTAAATACAATACAGCAAGTAAAACACTGGAATGGTAGATTGGCTGTGGAAGACCATGGTGCTTGCCTACGGAGCTGTGAGGGGAACGGCACCGCAGTACCTCCAGGCTCTGATCAGGCCCTACACCCAAACAAGGGCACTACGTTCTTCCACCTCTGGCCTGCTCGCCTCCCTACCACTGAGGAAGTACAGTTCCCGCTCAGCCCAGTCAAAACTGTTCGCTGCTCTGGCCCCCCAATGGTGGAACAAACTCCCTCACGACGCCAGGACAGCGGAGTCAATCACCACCTTCTGGAGACACCTGAAACCCCACCTCTTCAAGGAATACCTAGGATAGGATAAAGCAATCCTTCTCACCCCCCTTAAATGATTTAGATGCACTATTGTAAAGTGGCTGTTCCACTGATGTCAGAAGGTGAATTCACCAATTTGTAAGTCGCTCTGGATAAGAGCGTCTGCTAAATGACTTAAATGTAAATGTAATGTAAATGTAAGATTGTGCAAAGTAGAGATATAAATAATGGGGTGCAAAGGAGCAAAATAAATAAATACAGTAGGGGAAGAGGTAGTTGTTTGGGCTAAATTATAGATGGGCTATGTACAGGTGCAGTAATCTGTGAGCTGCTCTGACAGTTGGTGCTTAAAGCTAGTGAGGGAGATAAGTGTTTCCAGTTTCAGAGATTTTTGTAGTTCGTTCCAGTCATTGGCAAAGGAGCAAAATAAATAAATACAGTAGGGGAAGAGGTAGTTGTTTGGGCTAAATTATAGATGGGCTATGTACAGGTGCAGTAATCTGTGAGCTGCTCTGACAGTTGGTGCTTAAAGCTAGTGAGGGAGATAAGTGTTTCCAGTTTCAGAGATTTTTGTAGTTCGTTCCAGAGAACTGGAAGGAGAGGCGGCCAAAGGAAGAATTGGTTTTGGGGGTGACCAGAGAGATATACCTGCTGGAGCCCGTGCTACAGATGGGTGTTGCTATGGTGACCAGCGAGCTGAGATAAGGGGGAACTTTACCTAGCAGGGTCTTGTAGATGTTCTGGAGCCAGTGGATTTGGCGACGAGTATGAAGTGAGGGCCAGCCAACGAGAGAGTACAGGTCGCAGTTGTGGGTAGTATATGGGGCTTTGGTGACAAAACGGATGGCACTGTGATGGACTGCCTCCAATTTATTGAGTAGGGTTGTATGAGAGTTGTATGGCATTGAAGCTCGCCTGGAGCTCACAGTGTCCAAAGAAGGGCCAGAAGTATACAGAATGGTGTCGTATGCGTAGAGGTGGATCAGAGACTCACCAGCAGCAAGAGCAACATCATTGATGTATACAGAGAAGAGAGTCGGTCCAAGAATTGAACCCTGTGGCACCCCCATAGAAACTGCCAGAGGCCCGGACAACAGACCCTACATTTTGACAATCTTGGCAATCGATATGGGGGGGGGGTCTATATATGGTGTTGCCAGTGTTTGCTCAGGGCGGTCTTAGCTGGTTGGGGTGTGGCTGACGATGCTAAGTTCTGAGTGTAAGTCTTCTTGGTGTGTGTTTTCTTGGTGCAGGTCCTTCAGGAGGGGGTCTTGCAGGTCTGGGAGGGTGTCTCGCTGATCTAGGTGGGGTGTCCGCTGCTCTGTTGCTCCTGTGTGAGGGCTGGGGCGATTGAGGGTGACGTTCTTCATGGTGGAATTGGAGAGTTGGAATTGTTGCCTTGTAGAGGTGGACCTGGTTGTAAAGGCTGTTCAAGTCCAATCAGTTTTCTGTTCTTTTCTTTTCATTACACAGAAAGTAAACCAAGTCTGTTATTTGTTGTTGTTTTTTTTTACATCGATTGTGAACGACAACCGTTCCTCTCTCAATGCGAAAAATCTTTCCAATACCCCTCCTCGATAACCACCAAGCCTCCGTGTGAAATAGAGCATCAATAGAGCATCATCTATATTCCATGTCTCCACGTGGTTTTGTGAACAGGCTCACAGTGGATGTGGTTTGTTGGAGTTAACAATCGAAGTTACCTGCTGCAGTGTGTCTCTGAGATCTGTGCTCAGCTTATTTGCCGTGAGTGCAATATACAATATGTCCATATGTTAGAGGGAGAGACCTTCATAACTAGAGTGCAGAGACCGGCCTGCCATCCCGACATAGAGGTGTTAGAGGGAGAGACCTTTATAACTAGAGTGCAGAGACCGGCCTGCCATCCGGACATGGATGTGTTAGAGGGAGAGACCTTCATAACTAGAGTGCAGAGACCGGCCTGCCATCCCGACATAGAGGTGTTAGAGGGAGAGACCTTCATAACTAGAGTGCAGAGATCGGCCTGCCATCCCGACATAGAGGTGTTAGAGGGAGAGACCTTTATAACTAGAGTGCAGAGACCGGCCTGCCATCCCGACATAGATGTGTTAGAGGGAGAGACCTTCATAACTAGAGTGCAGAGACCGGCCTGCCATCCCGACATAGAGGTGTTAGAGGGAGAGACCTTTATAACTAGAGTGCAGAGACCGGCCTCCCATCCCGACATAGATGTGTTAGAGGGAGAGACCTTCATAACTAGAGTGCAGAGACCGGCCTGCCATCCCGACATAGATGTGTTAGAGGGAGAGACCTTTATAACTAGAGTGCAGAGGCCGGCCTGCCATCCCGACATAGAGGTGTTAGAGGGAGAGACCTTTATAACTAGAGTGCAGAGACCGGCCTGCCATCCCGACATAGAGGTGTTAGAGGGAGAGACCTTCATAACTAGAGTGCAGAGACCGGCCTGCCATCCCGACATAGATGTGTTAGAGGGAGAGACCTTTATAACTAGAGTGCAGAGACCGGCCTGCCATCCGGACATGGATGTGTTAGAGGGAGAGACCTTTATAACTAGAGTGCAGAGGCCGGCCTGCCATCCCGACATAGATGTGTTAGAGGGAGAGACCTTTATAACTAGAGTGCAGAGACCGGCCTGCCATCCGGACATAGATGTGTTAGAGGGAGAGACCTTTATAACTAGAGTGCAGAGACCGGCCTGCCATCCGGACATAGATGTGTTAGAGGGAGTGACCTTTATAACTAGAGTGCAGAGACCGGCCTGCCATCCCGACATAGAGGTGTTAGAGGGAGAGACCTTCATAACTAGAGTGCAGAGACCGGCCTGCCATCCGGACATAGAGGTGTTAGAGGGAGAGACCTTCATAACTAGAGTGCAGAGACCGGCCTGCCATCCGGACATAGATGTGTTAGAGGGAGAGACCTTTATAACTAGAGTGCAGAGACCGGCCTGCCATCCGGACATAGATGTGTTAGAGGGAGAGACCTTTTAACTAGAGTGCAGAGACCGGCCTGCCATCCGGACATAGATGTGTTAGAGGGAGAGACCTTTATAACTAGAGTGCAGAGGCCGGCCTGCCATCCCGACATAGAGGTGTTAGAGGGAGAGACCTTTATAACTAGAGTGCAGAGACCGGCCTGCCATCCCGACATAGAGGTGTTAGAGGGAGAGACCTTTATAACTAGAGTGCAGAGACCGGCCTGCCATCCGGACATGGATGTGTTAGAGGGAGAGACCTTTATAACTAGATTGCAGAGGCCGGCCTGCCATCCCGACATAGATGTGTTAGAGGGAGAGACCTTTATAACTAGAGTGCAGAGACCGGCCTGCCATCCGGACATAGATGTGTTAGAGGGAGAGACCTTTATAACTAGAGTGCAGAGACCGGCCTGCCATCCCGACATAGATGTGTTAGAGGGAGAGACCTTTATAACTAGAGTGCAGAGACCGGCCTGCCATCCCGACATAGATGTGTTAGAGGGAGAGACCTTTATAACTAGAGTGCAGAGACCGGCCTGCCATCCGGACATAGATGTGTTAGAGGGAGAGACCTTTATAACTAGAGTGCAGAGACCGGCCTGCCATCCCGACATAGAGGTGTTAGAGGGAGAGACCTTTATAACTAGAGTGCAGAGACCGGCCTGCCATCCCGACATAGAGGTGTTAGAGGGAGAGACCTTTATAACTAGAGTGCAGAGACCGGCCTGCCATCCCGACATAGAGGTGTTAGAGGGAGAGACCTTTATAACTAGAGTGCAGAGACCGGCCTGCCATCCGGACATGGATGTGTTAGAGGGAGAGACCTTTATAACTAGAGTGCAGAGGCCGGCCTGCCATCCCGACATAGATGTGTTAGAGGGAGAGACCTTTATAACTAGAGTGCAGAGACCGGCCTGCCATCCGGACATAGATGTGTTAGAGGGAGAGACCTTTATAACTAGAGTGCAGAGACCGGCCTGCCATCCCGACATAGATGTGTTAGAGGGAGAGACCTTTATAACTAGAGTGCAGAGACCGGCCTGCCATCCCGACATAGATGTGTTAGAGGGAGAGACCTTTATAACTAGAGTGCAGAGGCCGGCCTGCCATCCCGACATAGAGGTGTTAGAGGGAGAGACCTTCATAACTAGAGTGCAGAGACCGGCCTGCCATCCCGACATAGAGGTGTTAGAGGGAGAGACCTTCATAACTAGAGTGCAGAGACCGGCCTGCCATCCCGACATAGAGGTGTTAGAGGGAGAGACCTTCATAACTAGAGTGCAGAGACCGGCCTGCCATCCCGACATAGAGGTGTTAGAGGGAGAGACCTTCATAACTAGAGTGCAGAGACCGGCCTGCCATCCCGACATAGAGGTGTTAGAGGGAGAGACCTTTATAACTAGAGTGCAGAGGCCGGCCTGCCATCCCGACATAGATGTGTTAGAGGGAGAGACCTTTATAACTAGAGTGCAGAGACCGGCCTGCCATCCCGACATAGATGTGTTAGAGGGAGAGACCTTTATAACTAGAGTGCAGAGGCCGGCCTGCCATCCCGACATAGATGTGTTAGAGGGAGAGACCTTTATAACTAGAGTGCAGAGACCGGCCTGCCATCCCGACATAGAGGTGTTAGAGGGAGAGACCTTTATAACTAGAGTGCAGAGGCCGGCCTGCCATCCCGACATAGAGGTGTTAGAGGGAGAGACCTTTATAACTAGAGTGCAGAGACCGGCCTGCCATCCCGACATAGATGTGTTAGAGGGAGTGACCTTTATAACTAGAGTGCAGAGGCCGGCCTGCCATCCCGACATAGATGTGTTAGAGGGAGAGACCTTTATAACTAGAGTGCAGAGACCGGCCTGCCATCCCGACATAGAGGTGTTAGAGGGAGAGACCTTTATAACTAGAGTGCAGAGGCCGGCCTGCCATCCCGACATAGAGGTGTTAGAGGGAGAGACCTTTATAACTAGAGTGCAGAGACCGGCCTGCCATCCCGACGTAGATGTGTTAGAGGGAGAGACCTTTATAACTAGAGTGCAGAGACCGGCCTGCCATCCCGACATAGAGGTGTTAGAGGGAGAGACCTTTATAACTAGAGTGCAGAGGCCGGCCTGCCATCCCGACATAGAGGTGTTAGAGGGAGAGACCTTTATAACTAGAGTGCAGAGACCGGCCTGCCATCCCGACGTAGATGTGTTAGAGGGAGAGACCTTTATAACTAGAGTGCAGAGACCGGCCTGCCATCCCGACATAGAGGTGTTAGAGGGAGAGACCTTTATAACTAGAGTGCAGAGACCGGCCTGCCATCCCGACATAGAGGTGTTAGAGGGAGAGACCTTTATAACTAGAGTGCAGAGACCGGCCTGCCATCCCGACATAGATGTGTTAGAGGGAGAGACCTTTATAACTAGAGTGCAGAGACCGGCCTGCCATCCCGACATAGAGGTGTTAGAGGGAGAGACCTTCATAACTAGAGTGCAGAGACCGGCCTGCCATCCCGACATAGATGTGTTAGAGGGAGAGACCTTCATAACTAGAGTGCAGAGACCGGCCTGCCATCCCGACATAGAGGTGTTAGAGGGAGAGACCTTCATAACTAGAGTGCAGAGGCCGGCCTGCCATCCCGACATAGATGTGTTAGAGGGAGAGACCTTCATAACTAGAGTGCAGAGGCCGGCCTGCCATCCCGACATAGATGTGTTAGAGGGAGAGACCTTTATAACTAGAGTGCAGAGACCGGCCTGCCATCCCGACATAGAGGTGTTAGAGGGAGAGACCTTCATAACTAGAGTGCAGAGACCGGCCTGCCATCCGGACATAGATGTGTTAGAGGGAGAGACCTTCATAACTAGAGTGCAGAGACCGGCCTGCCATCCCGACATAGAGGTGTTAGAGGGAGAGACCTTCATAACTAGAGTGCAGAGACCGGCCTGCCATCCCGACATAGAGGTGTTAGAGGGAGAGACCTTTATAAATAGAGTGCAGAGACCGGCCTGCCATCCGGACATAGATGTGTTAGAGGGAGTGACCTTTATAACTAGAGTGCAGAGACCGGCCTGCCATCCCGACATAGAGGTGTTAGAGGGAGAGACCTTCATAACTAGAGTGCAGAGACCGGCCTGCCATCCGGACATAGAGGTGTTAGAGGGAGAGACCTTCATAACTAGAGTGCAGAGACCGGCCTGCCATCCGGACATAGATGTGTTAGAGGGAGAGACCTTTATAACTAGAGTGCAGAGACCGGCCTGCCATCCGGACATAGATGTGTTAGAGGGAGAGACCTTTTAACTAGAGTGCAGAGACCGGCCTGCCATCCGGACATAGATGTGTTAGAGGGAGAGACCTTTATAACTAGAGTGCAGAGGCCGGCCTGCCATCCCGACATAGAGGTGTTAGAGGGAGAGACCATTATAACTAGAGTGCAGAGACCGGCCTGCCATCCCGACATAGAGGTGTTAGAGGGAGAGACCTTTATAACTAGAGTGCAGAGACCGGCCTGCCATCCGGACATGGATGTGTTAGAGGGAGAGACCTTTATAACTAGAGTGCAGAGGCCGGCCTGCCATCCCGACATAGATGTGTTAGAGGGAGAGACCTTTATAACTAGAGTGCAGAGACCGGCCTGCCATCCCGACATAGAGGTGTTAGAGGGAGAGACCTTTATAACTAGAGTGCAGAGACCGGCCTGCCATCCCGACATAGATGTGTTAGAGGGAGAGACCTTTATAACTAGAGTGCAGAGACCGGCCTGCCATCCCGACATAGAGGTGTTAGAGGGAGAGACCTTCATAACTAGAGTGCAGAGACCGGCCTGCCATCCCGACATAGATGTGTTAGAGGGAGAGACCTTCATAACTAGAGTGCAGAGACCGGCCTGCCATCCCGACATAGAGGTGTTAGAGGGAGAGACCTTCATAACTAGAGTGCAGAGGCCGGCCTGCCATCCCGACATAGATGTGTTAGAGGGAGAGACCTTCATAACTAGAGTGCAGAGGCCGGCCTGCCATCCCGACATAGATGTGTTAGAGGGAGAGACCTTTATAACTGGAGTGCAGAGACCGGCCTGCCATCCCGACATAGAGGTGTTAGAGGGAGAGACCTTCATAACTAGAGTGCAGAGACCGGCCTGCCATCCGGACATAGATGTGTTAGAGGGAGAGACCTTCATAACTAGAGTGCAGAGACCGGCCTGCCATCCCGACATAGAGGTGTTAGAGGGAGAGACCTTCATAACTAGAGTGCAGAGACCGGCCTGCCATCCCGACATAGAGGTGTTAGAGGGAGAGACCTTTATAAATAGAGTGCAGAGACCGGCCTGCCATCCCGACATAGAGGTGTTAGAGGGAGAGACCTTTATAACTAGAGTGCAGAGACCGGCCTGCCATCCCGACATAGAGGTGTTAGAGGGAGAGACCTTCATAACTAGAGTGCAGAGACCGGCCTGCCATCCGGACATAGATGTGTTAGAGGGAGAGACCTTTATAACTAGAGTGCAGAGACCGGCCTGCCATCCGGACATAGATGTGTTAGAGGGAGAGACCTTTTAACTAGAGTGCAGAGACCGGCCTGCCATCCGGACATAGATGTGTTAGAGGGAGAGACCTTTATAACTAGAGTGCAGAGGCCGGCCTGCCATCCCGACATAGAGGTGTTAGAGGGAGAGACCTTTATAACTAGAGTGCAGAGACCGGCCTGCCATCCCGACATAGAGGTGTTAGAGGGAGAGACCTTTATAACTAGAGTGCAGAGACCGGCCTGCCATCCGGACATGGATGTGTTAGAGGGAGAGACCTTTATAACTAGAGTGCAGAGGCCGGCCTGCCATCCCGACATAGATGTGTTAGAGGGAGAGACCTTTATAACTAGAGTGCAGAGACCGGCCTGCCATCCGGACATAGATGTGTTAGAGGGAGAGACCTTTATAACTAGAGTGCAGAGACCGGCCTGCCATCCCGACATAGATGTGTTAGAGGGAGAGACCTTTATAACTAGAGTGCAGAGACCGGCCTGCCATCCCGACATAGATGTGTTAGAGGGAGAGACCTTTATAACTAGAGTGCAGAGACCGGCCTGCCATCCGGACATAGATGTGTTAGAGGGAGAGACCTTTATAACTAGAGTGCAGAGACCGGCCTGCCATCCCGACATAGAGGTGTTAGAGGGAGAGACCTTTATAACTAGAGTGCAGAGACCGGCCTGCCATCCCGACATAGAGGTGTTAGAGGGAGAGACCTTTATAACTAGAGTGCAGAGACCGGCCTGCCATCCCGACATAGAGGTGTTAGAGGGAGAGACCTTTATAACTAGAGTGCAGAGACCGGCCTGCCATCCGGACATGGATGTGTTAGAGGGAGATACCTTTATAACTAGAGTGCAGAGGCCGGCCTGCCATCCCGACATAGATGTGTTAGAGGGAGAGACCTTTATAACTAGAGTGCAGAGACCGGCCTGCCATCCGGACATAGATGTGTTAGAGGGAGAGACCTTTATAACTAGAGTGCAGAGACCGGCCTGCCATCCCGACATAGATGTGTTAGAGGGAGAGACCTTTATAACTAGAGTGCAGAGACCGGCCTGCCATCCCGACATAGATGTGTTAGAGGGAGAGACCTTTATAACTAGAGTGCAGAGGCCGGCCTGCCATCCCGACATAGAGGTGTTAGAGGGAGAGACCTTCATAACTAGAGTGCAGAGACCGGCCTGCCATCCCGACATAGAGGTGTTAGAGGGAGAGACCTTCATAACTAGAGTGCAGAGACCGGCCTGCCATCCCGACATAGAGGTGTTAGAGGGAGAGACCTTCATAACTAGAGTGCAGAGACCGGCCTGCCATCCCGACATAGAGGTGTTAGAGGGAGAGACCTTCATAACTAGAGTGCAGAGACCGGCCTGCCATCCCGACATAGAGGTGTTAGAGGGAGAGACCTTTATAACTAGAGTGCAGAGGCCGGCCTGCCATCCCGACATAGATGTGTTAGAGGGAGAGACCTTTATAACTAGAGTGCAGAGACCGGCCTGCCATCCCGACATAGATGTGTTAGAGGGAGAGACCTTTATAACTAGAGTGCAGAGGCCGGCCTGCCATCCCGACATAGATGTGTTAGAGGGAGAGACCTTTATAACTAGAGTGCAGAGACCGGCCTGCCATCCCGACATAGAGGTGTTAGAGGGAGAGACCTTTATAACTAGAGTGCAGAGGCCGGCCTGCCATCCCGACATAGAGGTGTTAGAGGGAGTGACCTTTATAACTAGAGTGCAGAGGCCGGCCTGCCATCCCGACATAGATGTGTTAGAGGGAGAGACCTTTATAACTAGAGTGCAGAGACCGGCCTGCCATCCCGACATAGAGGTGTTAGAGGGAGAGACCTTTATAACTAGAGTGCAGAGGCCGGCCTGCCATCCCGACATAGAGGTGTTAGAGGGAGAGACCTTTATAACTAGAGTGCAGAGACCGGCCTGCCATCCCGACGTAGATGTGTTAGAGGGAGAGACCTTTATAACTAGAGTGCAGAGACCGGCCTGCCATCCCGACGTAGATGTGTTAGAGGGAGAGACCTTTATAACTAGAGTGCAGAGACCGGCCTGCCATCCCGACATAGATGTGTTAGAGGGAGAGACCTTTATAACTAGAGTGCAGAGACCGGCCTGCCATCCCGACATAGATGTGTTAGAGGGAGAGACCTTTATAACTAGAGTGCAGAGACCGGCCTGCCATCCCGACATAGAGGTGTTAGAGGGAGAGACCTTTATAACTAGAGTGCAGAGACCGGCCTGCCATCCCGACATAGATGTGTTAGAGGGAGAGACCTTTATAACTAGAGTGCAGAGACCGGCCTGCCATCCCGACATAGAGGTGTTAGAGGGAGAGACCTTCATAACTAGAGTGCAGAGACCGGCCTGCCATCCCGACATAGATGTGTTAGAGGGAGAGACCTTCATAACTAGAGTGCAGAGACCGGCCTGCCATCCCGACATAGAGGTGTTAGAGGGAGAGACCTTCATAACTAGAGTGCAGAGGCCGGCCTGCCATCCCGACATAGATGTGTTAGAGGGAGAGACCTTCATAACTAGAGTGCAGAGGCCGGCCTGCCATCCCGACATAGATGTGTTAGAGGGAGAGACCTTTATAACTAGAGTGCAGAGACCGGCCTGCCATCCCGACATAGAGGTGTTAGAGGGAGAGACCTTCATAACTAGAGTGCAGAGACCGGCCTGCCATCCGGACATAGATGTGTTAGAGGGAGAGACCTTCATAACTAGAGTGCAGAGACCGGCCTGCCATCCCGACATAGAGGTGTTAGAGGGAGAGACCTTCATAACTAGAGTGCAGAGACCGGCCTGCCATCCCGACATAGAGGTGTTAGAGGGAGAGACCTTTATAACTAGAGTGCAGAGACCGGCCTGCCATCCCGACATAGAGGTGTTAGAGGGAGAGACCTTCATAACTAGAGTGCAGAGACCGGCCTGCCATCCGGACATAGAGGTGTTAGAGGGAGAGACCTTCATAACTAGAGTGCAGAGACCGGCCTGCCATCCGGACATAGATGTGTTAGAGGGAGAGACCTTTATAACTAGAGTGCAGAGACCGGCCTGCCATCCGGACATAGATGTGTTAGAGGGAGAGACCTTTTAACTAGAGTGCAGAGACCGGCCTGCCATCCGGACATAGATGTGTTAGAGGGAGAGACCTTTATAACTAGAGTGCAGAGGCCGGCCTGCCATCCCGACATAGAGGTGTTAGAGGGAGAGACCTTTATAACTAGAGTGCAGAGACCGGCCTGCCATCCCGACATAGAGGTGTTAGAGGGAGAGACCTTTATAACTAGAGTGCAGAGACCGGCCTGCCATCCGGACATGGATGTGTTAGAGGGAGAGACCTTTATAACTAGAGTGCAGAGGCCGGCCTGCCATCCCGACATAGATGTGTTAGAGGGAGAGACCTTTATAACTAGAGTGCAGAGACCGGCCTGCCATCCGGACATAGATGTGTTAGAGGGAGAGACCTTTATAACTAGAGTGCAGAGACCGGCCTGCCATCCCGACATAGATGTGTTAGAGGGAGAGACCTTTATAACTAGAGTGCAGAGACCGGCCTGCCATCCCGACATAGATGTGTTAGAGGGAGAGACCTTTATAACTAGAGTGCAGAGACCGGCCTGCCATCCGGACATAGATGTGTTAGAGGGAGAGACCTTTATAACTAGAGTGCAGAGACCGGCCTGCCATCCCGACATAGAGGTGTTAGAGGGAGAGACCTTTATAACTAGAGTGCAGAGACCGGCCTGCCATCCCGACATAGAGGTGTTAGAGGGAGAGACCTTTATAACTAGAGTGCAGAGACCGGCCTGCCATCCCGATATAGAGGTGTTAGAGGGAGAGACCTTTATAACTAGAGTGCAGAGACCGGCCTGCCATCCGGACATGGATGTGTTAGAGGGAGAGACCTTTATAACTAGAGTGCAGAGGCCGGCCTGCCATCCCGACATAGATGTGTTAGAGGGAGAGACCTTTATAACTAGAGTGCAGAGACCGGCCTGCCATCCGGACATAGATGTGTTAGAGGGAGAGACCTTTATAACTAGAGTGCAGAGACCGGCCTGCCATCCCGACATAGATGTGTTAGAGGGAGAGACCTTTATAACTAGAGTGCAGAGACCGGCCTGCCATCCCGACATAGATGTGTTAGAGGGAGAGACCTTTATAACTAGAGTGCAGAGGCCGGCCTGCCATCCCGACATAGAGGTGTTAGAGGGAGAGACCTTCATAACTAGAGTGCAGAGACCGGCCTGCCATCCCGACATAGAGGTGTTAGAGGGAGAGACCTTCATAACTAGAGTGCAGAGACCGGCCTGCCATCCCGACATAGAGGTGTTAGAGGGAGAGACCTTCATAACTAGAGTGCAGAGACCGGCCTGCCATCCCGACATAGAGGTGTTAGAGGGAGAGACCTTCATAACTAGAGTGCAGAGACCGGCCTGCCATCCCGACATAGAGGTGTTAGAGGGAGAGACCTTTATAACTAGAGTGCAGAGGCCGGCCTGCCATCCCGACATAGATGTGTTAGAGGGAGAGACCTTTATAACTAGAGTGCAGAGACCGGCCTGCCATCCCGACATAGAGGTGTTAGAGGGAGAGACCTTCATAACTAGAGTGCAGAGACCGGCCTGCCATCCCGACATAGAGGTGTTAGAGGGAGAGACCTTCATAACTAGAGTGCAGAGACCGGCCTGCCATCCCGACATAGAGGTGTTAGAGGGAGAGACCTTTATAACTAGAGTGCAGAGACCGGCCTGCCATCCCGACATAGAGGTGTTAGAGGGAGAGACCTTCATAACTAGAGTGCAGAGACCGGCCTGCCATCCGGACATAGAGGTGTTAGAGGGAGAGACCTTCATAACTAGAGTGCAGAGACCGGCCTGCCATCCGGACATAGATGTGTTAGAGGGAGAGACCTTTATAACTAGAGTGCAGAGACCGGCCTGCCATCCGGACATAGATGTGTTAGAGGGAGAGACCTTTATAACTAGAGTGCAGAGGCCGGCCTGCCATCCCGACATAGAGGTGTTAGAGGGAGAGACCTTTATAACTAGAGTGCAGAGACCGGCCTGCCATCCCGACATAGAGGTGTTAGAGGGAGAGACCTTTATAACTAGAGTGCAGAGACCGGCCTGCCATCCGGACATGGATGTGTTAGAGGGAGAGACCTTTATAACTAGAGTGCAGAGGCCGGCCTGCCATCCCGACATAGATGTGTTAGAGGGAGAGACCTTTATAACTAGAGTGCAGAGACCGGCCTGCCATCCGGACATAGATGTGTTAGAGGGAGAGACCTTTATAACTAGAGTGCAGAGACCGGCCTGCCATCCCGACATAGATGTGTTAGAGGGAGAGACCTTTATAACTAGAGTGCAGAGACCGGCCTGCCATCCCGACATAGATGTGTTAGAGGGAGAGACCTTTATAACTAGAGTGCAGAGACCGGCCTGCCATCCGGACATAGATGTGTTAGAGGGAGAGACCTTTATAACTAGAGTGCAGAGACCGGCCTGCCATCCCGACATAGAGGTGTTAGAGGGAGAGACCTTTATAACTAGAGTGCAGAGACCGGCCTGCCATCCCGACATAGAGGTGTTAGAGGGAGAGACCTTTATAACTAGAGTGCAGAGACCGGCCTGCCATCCCGACATAGAGGTGTTAGAGGGAGAGACCTTTATAACTAGAGTGCAGAGACCGGCCTGCCATCCGGACATGGATGTGTTAGAGGGAGAGACCTTTATAACTAGAGTGCAGAGGCCGGCCTGCCATCCCGACATAGATGTGTTAGAGGGAGAGACCTTTATAACTAGAGTGCAGAGACCGGCCTGCCATCCGGACATAGATGTGTTAGAGGGAGAGACCTTTATAACTAGAGTGCAGAGACCGGCCTGCCATCCCGACATAGATGTGTTAGAGGGAGAGACCTTTATAACTAGAGTGCAGAGACCGGCCTGCCATCCCGACATAGATGTGTTAGAGGGAGAGACCTTTATAACTAGAGTGCAGAGGCCGGCCTGCCATCCCGACATAGAGGTGTTAGAGGGAGAGACCTTCATAACTAGAGTGCAGAGACCGGCCTGCCATCCCGACATAGAGGTGTTAGAGGGAGAGACCTTCATAACTAGAGTGCAGAGACCGGCCTGCCATCCCGACATAGAGGTGTTAGAGGGAGAGACCTTCATAACTAGAGTGCAGAGACCGGCCTGCCATCCCGACATAGAGGTGTTAGAGGGAGAGACCTTCATAACTAGAGTGCAGAGACCGGCCTGCCATCCCGACATAGAGGTGTTAGAGGGAGAGACCTTTATAACTAGAGTGCAGAGGCCGGCCTGCCATCCCGACATAGATGTGTTAGAGGGAGAGACCTTTATAACTAGAGTGCAGAGACCGGCCTGCCATCCCGACATAGATGTGTTAGAGGGAGAGACCTTCATAACTAGAGTGCAGAGACCGGCCTGCCATCCCGACATAGAGGTGTTAGAGGGAGAGACCTTCATAACTAGAGTGCAGAGGCCGGCCTGCCATCCCGACATAGATGTGTTAGAGGGAGAGACCTTTATAACTAGAGTGCAGAGGCCGGCCTGCCATCCCGACATAGATGTGTTAGAGGGAGAGACCTTTATAACTAGAGTGCAGAGACCGGCCTGCCATCCCGACATAGAGGTGTTAGAGGGAGAGACCTTTATAACTAGAGTGCAGAGGCCGGCCTGCCATCCCGACATAGAGGTGTTAGAGGGAGTGACCTTTATAACTAGAGTGCAGAGGCCGGCCTGCCATCCCGACATAGATGTGTTAGAGGGAGAGACCTTTATAACTAGAGTGCAGAGACCGGCCTGCCATCCCGACATAGAGGTGTTAGAGGGAGAGACCTTTATAACTAGAGTGCAGAGGCCGGCCTGCCATCCCGACATAGAGGTGTTAGAGGGAGAGACCTTTATAACTAGAGTGCAGAGACCGGCCTGCCATCCCGACGTAGATGTGTTAGAGGGAGAGACCTTTATAACTAGAGTGCAGAGACCGGCCTGCCATCCCGACATAGAGGTGTTAGAGGGAGAGACCTTTATAACTAGAGTGCAGAGGCCGGCCTGCCATCCCGACATAGAGGTGTTAGAGGGAGAGACCTTTATAACTAGAGTGCAGAGACCGGCCTGCCATCCCGACGTAGATGTGTTAGAGGGAGAGACCTTTATAACTAGAGTGCAGAGACCGGCCTGCCATCCCGACATAGATGTGTTAGAGGGAGAGACCTTTATAACTAGAGTGCAGAGACCGGCCTGCCATCCCGACATAGATGTGTTAGAGGGAGAGACCTTTATAACTAGAGTGCAGAGACCGGCCTGCCATCCCGACATAGATGTGTTAGAGGGAGAGACCTTTATAACTAGAGTGCAGAGACCGGCCTGCCATCCCGACATAGAGGTGTTAGAGGGAGAGACCTTTATAACTAGAGTGCAGAGACCGGCCTGCCATCCCGACATAGATGTGTTAGAGGGAGAGACCTTTATAACAAGAGTGCAGAGACCGGCCTGCCATCCCGACATAGAGGTGTTAGAGGGAGAGACCTTCATAACTAGAGTGCAGAGACCGGCCTGCCATCCCGACATAGATGTGTTAGAGGGAGAGACCTTCATAACTAGAGTGCAGAGACCGGCCTGCCATCCCGACATAGAGGTGTTAGAGGGAGAGACCTTCATAACTAGAGTGCAGAGGCCGGCCTGCCATCCCGACATAGATGTGTTAGAGGGAGAGACCTTCATAACTAGAGTGCAGAGGCCGGCCTGCCATCCCGACATAGATGTGTTAGAGGGAGAGACCTTTATAACTAGAGTGCAGAGACCGGCCTGCCATCCCGACATAGAGGTGTTAGAGGGAGAGACCTTCATAACTAGAGTGCAGAGACCGGCCTGCCATCCGGACATAGATGTGTTAGAGGGAGAGACCTTCATAACTAGAGTGCAGAGACCGGCCTGCCATCCCGACATAGAGGTGTTAGAGGGAGAGACCTTCATAACTAGAGTGCAGAGACCGGCCTGCCATCCCGACATAGAGGTGTTAGAGGGAGAGACCTTTATAACTAGAGTTCAGAGACCGGCCTGCCATCCCGACATAGAGGTGTTAGAGGGAGAGACCTTCATAACTAGAGTGCAGAGGCCGGCCTGCCATCCCGACATAGAGGTGTTAGAGGGAGAGACCTTCATAACTAGAGTGCAGAGGCCGGCCTGCCATCCGGACATAGAGGTGTTAGAGGGAGAGACCTTTATAACTAGAGTGCAGAGGCCGGCCTGCCATCCCGACGTAGATGGAGCCCCATCTGTGCAAAAGCCAACCATTCGATCCCATAGAATCGTTTTTTTTCCCGCCAATATAGCACACTGAACATTCCCTATTCCGTTTCATGCTCAGGAATCGTGAGGCATAACAATATGTCCTTGTGAATAGCATCCCCCGACATCTGCAGTGAACAAATTTAATGCACTCGGCCCTCACAGCTAACAGCCATTTGGAGAGCGTCAACTGGGAAGTTTGAGTCATTTAGTCTGAGCATAAATTCTTAGTTTAACAGTGTCATCTGACAAAGGTATTGATGTGAGTTTCTGTGTCTCCCCAAACACTGTGCCTCTGCCTCGCCACGAATTGTAATACCCCTCTTTACACTACTGCTACCCTCTGTTCATCATATATGCATAGTCAATTTAACCATATCTACATGTACATACTACCTCAATCAGCCCGACTAACCGGTGCCTGTATATAGCCCGTCTACTGTATATAGCCGGTCTACTGTATATAGCCTCTCTACTGTATATAACCTCTCTACTGTATATAACCTCTCTACTGTATATAGCCCCTCTACTGCATATAACCTCTCTACTGTATATAGCCTCCCTACTGTATGTGTCCTCTCTACTGTATATAGCCTCTCTACTGTATATAGCCTCTCTACTGTATGTGTCCTCTCTACTGTATATAGCCCTTCTACTGTATATAGCCTCTCTACTGTATATAGCCTCTCTACAGTATATAGCCTCTCTACTGTATATAGCCTCTCTGCTGCATATAACCTCTACTGTTATAGCCTCCCTACTGTATGTGTCCTCTCTACTGTATATAGCCTCTCTACAGTATATAGCCTCTCTACAGTATATAGCCTCTCTACTGTATGTGTCCTCTCTACTGTATTTAGCCTCTCTACTGTATATAGCCTCCCTACTGTATGTGTCATCTCTACTGTATATAGCTTCCCTACTGTATATAACCTCTACTGTATATAACCTCTACTGTATATAGCCTCTCTACTGTATATAGCCTCTCTACTGTATATAGCCACTCTACTGTATATAGCCCCTCTACTCTATATAGCCACTATACTCTATATAGCCCCTATACTCTATATAGCCTCTCTACTGTATAAAGCCCCTCTACTGTATATAGCCCCTCTAATGTATATAGCCCCTCTACTGTATATAACCTCTCTACTGTATATAGCCTCCCTACTGTATATAACCTCTACTGTATATAGCCTCTCTACTGTATATAGCCTCTCTACTGTATATAACCTCTACTGTATATAACCTCTACTGTATATAGCCTCCCTACTGTATGTGTCCTCTCTACTCAGTATAGCCTCCCTACTGTATATAACCTCTACTGTATATAACCTCTACTGTATATAGCCTCTCTACTGTATATAGCCTCTCTACTGTATATAACCTCTCTACTGTGTATAGCCTCTCTACTGTATAGAGCCTCTCTACTGTATATAACCTCTCTACTGTATGTAACCTCTCTACTGTATATAGCCTCTCTACTGTATATTACCTCTCTACTGTATATAACCTCTCTACTGTATATAGCCTCTCTACTGTATATAGCCTCTCTACTGTATAGAGCCTCTCTACTGTATATAGCCTCTGTACTGTATATTACCTCTCTACTGTATATAGCCTCTCTACTGTATATAGCCTCTACTGTATATTACCTCTCTACTGTATATTACCTCTCTACTGTATATAGCCTCTCTACTGTATATAGCCTCTACTGTATAGAGCCTCTCTACTGTATATAACCTCTCTACTGTATATTACCTCTATACTGTATATAGCCTCTCTACTGTATATAGCCTCTCTACTGTATATAGCCTCTCTACTGTATATTACAACTCTACTGTATATAGCCTCTCTACTGTATATTACCTCTCTACTGTATATAGCCTCTCTACTGTATATAGCCTCTACTGTATATTACCTCTCTACTGTATATTACCTCTCTACTGTATATTACCTCTCTACTGTGTATAGCCTCTACTATATATAGCCTCTCTACTGTATATAGCCTCTCTAGTGTATATAGCCTCTCTACTGTATAGAGCCTCTCTACTGTATATTACCTCTACTGTATATTACCTCTCTACTGTATATAGCCTCTCTACTGTATATTACCTCTCTACTGTATATAGCCTCTCTACAGTATATTACCTCTCTACTGTACAGAGCCTCTCTACTGTACAGAGCCTCTACTGTACAGAGCCTCTACTGTATATTACCTCTCTACTGTATATTACCTCTCTACTGTATATAGCCTCTCTACTGTATATAGCCTCTCTACTGTATAGAGCCTCTCTACTGTATAGAGCCTCTCTACTGTATATAACCTCTCTACTGCATATAACCTCTCTACTGTATATAGCCTCTCTACTGTATATAGCCTCTCTACTGTATATAGCCTCTCTACTGTATATAGCCTCTCTACAGTATAGAGCCTCTCTACTGTATATAACATCTCTACTGTATATAGCCTCTCTACTGTATAGAGCCTCTCTACTGTATAGAGCCTCTCTACTGTATATAACCTCTACTGTATATTACCTCTCTACTGTATATAGCCTCTCTACTGTATATTACCTCTCTACTGTATATAGCCTCTCTACTGTATATTACCTCTCTACTGTATATAGCCTCTCTACTGTATATAGCCTCTCTACTGTATATAGCTTCTCTACTGTATATTACCTCACTACTGTATATAGCCTCTCTACTGTATAGAGCCTCTCTACTGTATATAACCTCTCTACTGTATATAACCTCTCTACTGTATATTACCTCTCTACTGTATATTACCTCTCTACTGTATATTACCTCTCTACTGTATATTACCTCCCTACTGTATATAGCCTCTCTACTGTATATAGCCTCTCTACTGTATATTGCCTCTCTACTGTATATTACCTCTCTACTGTATATAGCCTCTCTACTGTATATAGCCTCTCTACTGTATATAGCCTCTCTACTGTATATAACCTCTCTACTGTATATTACCTCTCTACTGTATATAAACTCTCTACTGTGTATAGCCTCTCTACTGTATATAACCTCTCTACTGTATATTACCTCTCTACTGTATATTGCATCTCTACTGTATAGAGCCTCTCTACTGTATAGAGCCTCTCTACTGTATAGAGCCTCTCTACTGTGTATAACCTCTCTACTGTTTATAACCTCTCTACTGTATATTACCTCTCTACTGTATGTAGCCTCTCTACTGTATAGAGCCTCCCTACTGTATATAACCTCTCTACTGTATAGAGCCTCTACTGTATATTACCTCTCTACTGTATAGAGCCTCTCTACTGTATAGAGCCTCTCTACTGTATATAACCTCTCTACTGTATAGAGCCTCTCTACTGTATATAACCTCTCTACTGTATAGAGCCTCTCTACTGTATATAACCTCTCTACTGTATAGAGCCTCTCTACTGTATAGAGCCTCTCTACTGTTTAGAGCATCTCTACTGTGTATAACCTCTCTACTGTATAGAGCCACTCTACTGTATATAACCTCTCTACTGTATAGAGCCTCTCTACTGTATAGAGCCTCTCTACTGTATATAACCTCTCTACTGTATATAACCTCTCTACTGTATAGAGCCTCTCTACTGTATATAACCTCTCTACTGTATATAGCCTCTCTACTGTATATAACCTCTCTACTGTATATTACTTCTCTACTGTATAGAGCCTCTCTACTGTATATAACCTCTCTACTGTATAGAGCCTCTCTACTGTATATAACCTCTCTACTGTATAGAGCCTATCTACTGTATATGACCTCTCTACTGTATATAGCCTCTCTACCGTATATAGCCTCTCTACCGTATATTACCTCTCTACCGTATATTACCTCTCTACCGTATAGAGCGTCTCTACTGTATATAACCTCTCTACTGTATAGAACCTCTCTACTGTATAGAGCCTCTCTACTGTATAGAGCCTCTCTACTGTATATAGCCTCTCTACTGTATATAGCCTCTCTACTGTATATAGCCTCTCTACTGTATAGAGACTCTCTACTGTATATAACCTCTCTACTGTATATAGCCTCTCTACTGTATAGAGCCTCTCTACTGTATATTACCTCTCTACTGTATATAGCCTCTCTACTGTATCTAGCCTCTCGACTGTATATTACCTCTCTACTGTATATAGCCTCTCTACTGTACATAGCCTCTCTACCGTACAGAGCCTCTCTACTGTACAGAGCCTCTCTACTGTATATTACCTCTCTACTGTATATAGCCTCTCTACTGTATATAGCCTCTCTACTGTATATAGCCTCTCTACTGTATATAGCCTCTCTACTGTATAGAGCCTCTCTACTGTATATAACCTCTCTACTGTATATTACCTCTCTACTGTATATAGCCTCTCTACTGTATATAGCCTCTCTACTGTATAGAGCCTCTCTACTGCATAGAGCCTCTCTACTGTATAGAACCTCTCTACTGTATATTACCTCTCTACTATATATAGCCTCTCTACTGTATATAGCCTCTACTGTATATAGCCTCTACTGTATATAGCCACTCTACTGTATATAGCCTCTCTACTGTATATTACCTCTCTACTGTATATAACCTCCCTACTGTATATTACCTCCCTACTATATATAGCCTCTCTACTGTATATAGCCTGTCTACTGTATATAGCCTCTCTACTGTATAGAGCCTCTCTACTGTATAGAGCCTCTCTACTGTATATAGCCTCTCTACTGTATATAGCCTCTCTACTGTATATAGCCTCTCTACTGTATATAGCCTCTCTACTGTATATAGCCTCTCTACTGTATATAGCCTCTCTACTGTATATAGCCTCTCTACTGTATATAGCCTCTCTACTGTATATAGCCTCTCTACTGTATATAGCCTATCTACTGTATATAGCCTCTCTGTTAAGTGAACATTAACAGGGAGAAACAGAGGGAACATTAACAGGGAGAAACAGAGAGACAGAGTGAACATTAACAGGTAGAGACAGAGAGACAGGGTGAACATTTACAGGTAGAAACAGAGAGACAGTGAACATTATCAGGGGGAAACAGAGACAAAGTGAACATTAACAAGGGGAAACAGAGACAGAGTGAACATTAACAGGGAGAAACAGAGAGACAGAGTGAACATTAACAGGGAGAAACAAAGAGACAGAGGGAACATTAACAGGGAGAAACAGAGACAGAGTGAACATTAACCTGTTGAAACTCTGGGGGCGCTATATCATTTTTGGATAAAAAGACATGCCCGTTTTAAGCACAATATTTTGTCACAAAAAGATGCTCGACTATGCATATAATTGGTAGCTTTCGAAAGAAAACACTCTGACGTGTCCAGAACTGCAAAGATATTTTCTGTGCGTGCCCTAGAACGTGAGCTTCAGGCAAAACCAAGATGAGACGGCATCCAGGAAATGAGCAGGATTTTTGAGGCTCTGTTTTCCATTGTCTCCTTATATGGCTGTGAATGCGAGAGGAGTAAGTCTGCCCTTTCTGTCATTTCCCCAAGGTGTCTGCAGCATTGTGACGTATTTGTAGGCATATCATTGGAAGATTGACCATAAGAGACCACATTAACCAGGTGTCCGCCCGGTGTCCTGAACCGAAATTAGTGCGCAAAAGTCAACTGCAAGTATTTTTCTACAGAATTCAGAGAAGAATGCAGGCTTCCACGAACGATATATCAATGAATTGATATGTGAAAAAACACCTTGAGGATTGATTCTAAACAACATTTGCCATGTTTCGGTCGATATTATGGAGTTCATTCGGAAAAAGTTTGACGTTGTAGGTAACTGAATTTTCGGTTCGTTTCGGTAGCCAAATGTGATGTACAAAACGGAGCGATTTCTCCTACACACAGACGATTTCAGGAAAAACTGCGCATTTGGTATGTAACTGAGAGTCTCCTCATTGAAAACATCCGAAGCTCTTCAAAGGTAAATGATTTTATTTATTTGGTTATCTGGTTTTTGTGAAAATGTTGCGTGCTAAATGCTACTCAAAATGCTAAGCTAGCTTTGCATACTCTTACACAAATTAGTGAATTGCTATGGTTCAAAAGCATATTTTGAAAATCTGAGATGACATTACATTTACATTTAAGTCATTTGGCAGACGCTCTTATCCAGAGCGACTTACAAATTGGTGAATTCACCTTCTGACATCCAGTGGAACAGCCACTTTACAATAGTGCATCTAAATCATTTAAGGGGGGGGTGAGAAGGATTACTTTATCCTATCCTAGGTATTCCTTAAAGAGGTGGGGTTTCAGGTGTCTCCGGAAGGTGGTGATTGACTCCGCTGTCCTGGCGTCGTGAGGGAGTTTGTTCCACCATTGGGGGGCCAGAGCAGCGAACAGTTTTGACTGGGCTGAGCGGGAACTGTACTTCCTCAGTGGTAGGGAGGCGAGCAGGCCAGAGGTGGATGAACGCAGTGCCCTTGTTTGGGTGTAGGGCCTGATCAGAGCCTGGAGGTACTGCGGTGCCGTTCCCCTCACAGCTCCGTAGGCAAGCACCATGGTCTTCTAGCGGATGCGAGCTTCAACTGGAAGCCAGTGGAGAGAGCGGAGGAGCGGGGTGACGTGAGAGAACTTGGGAAGGTTGAACACCAGACGGGCTGCGGCGTTCTGGATGAGTTGTAGGGGTTTAATGGCACAGGCAGGGAGCCCAGCCAACAGCGAGTTGCAGTAATCCAGACGGGAGATGACAAGTGCCTGGATTAGGACCTGCGCCGCTTCCTGTGTGAGGCAGGGTCGTACTCTGCAGATGTTGTAGAGCATGAACCTACAGGAACGGGCCACCGCCTTGATGTTAGTTGAGAACGACAAGGTGTTGTCCAGGATCACGCCAAGGTTCTTAGCACTCTGGGAGGAGGACACAATGGAGTTGTCAACCGTGATGGCGAGATCATTGAACGGGCAGTCCTTCCCCGGGAGGAAGAGCAGCTCCGTCTTGCCGAGGTTCAGCTTGAGGTGGTGATCCGTCATCCACACTGATATGTCTGCCAGACATGCAGAGATGCGATTCGCCACCTGGTCATCAGAGGGGGGAAAGGAGAAGATTAATTGTGTGTCGTCTGCATAGCAATGATAGGAGAGACCATGTGAGGTTATGACAGAGCCAAGTGACTTGGTGTATAGCGAGAATAGGAGAGGGCCTAGAACAGAGCCCTGGGGGACACCAGTGGTGAGAGCGCGTGGTGAGGAGACAGATTCTCGCCACACCACCTGGTAGGAGCGACCTGTCAGGTAGGACGCAATCCAAGCGTGGGCCGCGCCGGAGATGCCCAACTCGGAGAGGGTGGAGAGGAGGATCTGATGGTTCACAGTATCGAAGGCAGCCGATAGGTCTAGAAGGATGAGAGCAGAGGCGAGAGAGTTAGCTTTAGCAGTGCGGAGCGCCTCCGTGATACAGAGAAGAGCAGTCTCAGTTGAATGACTATTCTTGAAACCTGACTGATTTGGATCAAGAAGGTCATTCTGAGAGAGATAGCGGGAGAGCTGGCCAAGGACGGCACGTTCAAGAGTTTTGGAGAGAAAAGAAAGAAGGGATACTGGTCTGTAGTTGTTGACATCGGAGGGATCGAGTGTAGGTTTTTTCAGAAGATGTGCAACTCTCGCTCTCTTGAAGACGGAAGGGACGTAGCCAGCGGTCAGGGATGAGTTGATGAGCGAGGTGAGGTAAGGGAGAAGGTTTCCAGAAATGGTCTGGAGAAGAGAGGAGGGGATAGGGTCAAGCGGGCAGGTTGTTGGGCGGCCGGCCGTCACAAGAAGCGAGATTTCATCTGGAGAGAGAGGGGAGAAAGAGGTCAGAGCACAGGGTAGGGCAGTGTGAGCAGAACCAGCGGTGTCGTTTGACTTAGCAAACGAGGATCGGATGTCGTCGACCTTCTTTTCAAAATGGTTGACGAAGTCATCTGCAGAGAGGGAGGAGGGGGGGGGAGGGGGAGGAGAATTCAGGAGGGAGGAGAAGGTGGCAAAGAGCTTCCTAGGGTTAGAGGCAGATGCTTGGAATTTAGAGTGGTAGAAAGTGGCTTTAGCAGCAGAGACAGAGGAGGAAAATGTAGAGAGGAGGGAGTGAAAGGATGCCAGGTCCGCAGGGAGGCGAGTTTTCCTCCATTTCCGCTCGGCTGCCCGGAGCCCTGTTCTGTGAGCTCGCAATGAGTCGTCGAGCCACGGAGCGGGAGGGGAGGACCGAGCCGGCCTGGAGGATAGGGGACATAGAGAGTCAAAGGATGCAGAAAGGGAAGAGAGGAGGGTTGAGGAGGCAGAATCAGGAGATAGGTTGGAGAAGGTTTGAGCAGAGGGAAGAGATGATAGGATGGAAGAGGAGAGAGTAGCGGGGGAGAGAGAGCGAAGGTTGGGACGGCGCGATACCATCCGAGTAGGGGCAGTGTGGGAAGTGTTGGATGAGAGCGAGAGGGAAAAGGATACAAGGTAGTGGTCGGAGACTTGGAGGGGAGTTGCAATGAGGTTAGTGGAAGAACAGCATCTAGTAAAGATGAGGTCGAGCGTATTGCCTGCCTTGTGAGTAGGAGGGGAAGGTGAGAGGGTGAGGTCAAAAGAGGAGAGGAGTGGAAAGAAAGAGGCAGAGAGGAATGAGTCAAAGGTAGACGTGGGGAGGTTAAAGTCGCCCAGGACTGTGAGAGGTGAGCCGTCCTCAGGAAAGGAGCTTATCAAGGCATCAAGCTCATTGATGAACTCTCCGAGGGAACCTGGAGGGCGATAGATGATAAGGATGTTAAGCTTGAAAGGGCTGGTAACTGTGACAGCATGGAATTCAAAGGAGGCGATAGACAGATGGGTAAGGGGAGAAAGAGAGAATGACCACTTGGGAGAGATGAGGATCCCGGTGCCACCACCCCGCTGACCAGAAGCTCTCGGGGTGTGCGAGAACACGTGGGCGGACGAAGAGAGAGCAGTAGGAGTAGCAGTGTTATCTGTGGTGATCCATGTTTCCGTCAGTGCCAAGAAGTCGAGGGACTGGAGGGAGGCATAGGCTGAGATGAACTCTGCCTTGTTGGCCGCAGATCGGCAGTTCCAGAGGCTACCGGAGACCTGGAACTCCACGTGGGTCGTGTGCGCTGGGACCACCAGATTAGGGTGGCCGCGGCCACGCGGTGTGGAGCGTTTGTATGGTCTGTGCAGAGAGGAGAGAACAGGGATAGATAGACACATAGTTGACAGGCTACAGAAGAGGCTACGCTAATGCAAAGGAGATTGGAATGACAAGTGGACTACACGTCTCGAATGTTCAGAAAGTTAAGCTTACGTAGCAAGAATCTTATTGACTAAAATGATTGAAATGATACAGTACTGCTGGAGTAGGCTAGCTGGCAGTGGCTGCGTTGTTGACACTACACTAATCAAGTCGTTCCGTTGAGTGTAATAGTTTCTACAGTGCTGCTATTCGGGGGCTAGCTGGCTAGCTAGCAGTGTTGATTACGTTACGTTACGTTAAAATAACGACAATAGCTGGCTAGCTAACCTAGAAAATCGCTCTGGACTACACAATTGTCTATGATACAAAGACGGCTATGTAGCTAGCTAGCTACGATCAAACAAATCAAACCGTTGTACTGTAATGAAGTGAAATGAAAATGTGATACTACCTGTGGAGCGAAGCGGAATGTTGACCGGGTTGTTGAAGTTCTATTCGGTAGACGTTGGCTAGCTGTTGGCTAGCTAGCTAGCGGTATCTCCTACGTTAAGGACGACAAATAGCTGGCTAGCTAACCTCGGTAAATTAAGATAATCACTCTAAGTCTACACACTCTAAACTACACAATTATCTTGGATACGAAGACAGCAAAGACAACTATGTAGCTAGGTAACACTACACTAATCAAGTCGTTCAGTTGAGTGTAATAGTTTCTACAGTGCTGGTATTCGGTGGACGTTAGCTAGCTGCTGGGCGGATAGCAGTGTAGACTACGTTAGGACGACGAAATACGATAATTACGCAATTATCTTTGATAATTTGACAGTGTTGTTAAGAAAAGGCTAAGCTTGAGAGCAGGCGCATTATTTTCATTTTATTTGTGATTTTCAGAAATCGTTAACGTTGCGTTATGCTAATGAGCCTGAGGCTTTAGTCACGATCCCGGATCCGGGATGGGGAGTTTCAAGAGGTTTTAACAGGGATAAACAGAGACAGAGTGGACATTACCAGGGAGAAACAGAGAGACAGAGTGAACATTAACAGGTAGAAACAGAGAGACAGAGTGAACATTAACAGGTAGAGACAGAGAGACAAAGTGAACATTACCAGGGAGAAACAGAGAGACAGAGTGAACATTTACAGGGAGAGACAGAGAGACAGAGTGAACATTACCAGGGAGAGACAGAGAGACAGAGTGAACATTAACAGGGAGAAACAGAGACAGAGTGAACATTAACAGGGAGAAACAGAGACAGAGTGAACATTAACAGGTAGAGACAGAGAGACAGAGTGAACATTACCAGGGAGAGACAGAGAGACAGAGTGAACATTAACAGGGAGAGACAGAGAGACAGAGTGAACATTAACAGGGAGAAACAGAGACAGAGTGAACATTAACAGGGAGAAACAGAGACAGAGTGAACATTAACAGGTAGAAACAGAGACAGAGTGAACATTACCAGGGAGAAACAGAGAGACAGAGTGAACATTAACAGGGAGAGACAGAGAGACAGAGTGAACATTAACAGGGAGAAACAGAGACAGAGTGAACATTAACAGGGAGAAACAGAGACAGAGTGAACATTAACAGGTAGAGACAGAGAGACAGAGTGAACATTAACAGGGAGAAACAGAGAGACAGAGTGAACATTAACAGGTAGAGACAGAGAGACAGAGTGAACATTAACAGGGAGAAACAGAGACAGAGTGAACATTAACAGGGAGAAACAGAGACAGAGTGAACATTAACAGGTAGAAACAGAGACAGAGTGAACATTACCAGGGAGAAACAGAGAGACAGAGTGAACATTAACAGGGAGAGACAGAGAGACAGAGTGAACATTAACAGGGAGAAACAGAGACAGAGTGAACATTAACAGGGAGAAACAGAGACAGAGTGAACATTAACAGGTAGAAACAGACAGAGTGAACATTAACAGGTAGAAACAGAGACAGAGTGAACATTACCAGGTAGAGACAGAGAGACAGAGTGAACATTACCAGGGAGAAACAGAGAGACAGAGTGAACATTAACAGGGAGAGACAGAGAGACAGAGTGAACATTAACAGGGAGAAACAGAGACAGAGTGAACATTAACAGGGAGAAACAGAGACAGAGTGAACATTAACAGGTAGAGACAGAGAGACAGAGTGAACATTACCAGGGAGAAACAGAGAGACAGAGTGAACATTAACAGGGAGAAACAGAGACAGAGTGAACATTAACAGGTAGAGACAGAGAGACAGAGTGAACATTACCAGGGAGAGACAGAGAGACAGAGTGAACATTAACAGGTAGAAACAGAGACAGAGTGAACATTACCAGGGAGAAACAGAGACAGAGTGAACATTACCAGGTAGAAACAGAGAGACAGAGTGAACATTAACAGGTAGAAACAGAGACAGAGTGAACATTACCAGGGAGAAACAGAGACAGAGTGAACATTACCAGGGAGAAACAGAGACAGAGTGAACATTTACAGGGAGAGACAGAGAGACAGAGTGAACATTAACAGGGAGAGACAGAGAGACAGAGTGAACATTAACAGGGAGAGACAGAGAGACAGAGTGAACATTAACAGGGAGAGACAGAGAGACAGAGTGAACATTAACAGGTAGAAACAGAGACAGAGTGAACATTACCAGGGAGAAACAGAGACAGAGTGAACATTTACAGGGAGAGACAGAGAGACAGAGTGAACATTAACAGGGAGAGACAGAGAGACAGAGTGAACATTAACAGGGAGAGACAGAGAGACAGAGTGAACATTAACAGGGAGAGACAGAGAGACAGAGTGAACATTAACAGGTAGAAACAGAGACAGAGAGACAGAGTGAACATTAACAGGGAGAAACAGAGAGGACCGTTGATTCTAACTTCCATACTGACACACGACAGGAGAGAGTCGGGAGGTCAAACACGACACGCCAGTCACAACATTGGTCACTGTTGATCATGTGAGCCCGGCACTACTGGAAACAAACGTGGCAGATACATGGATGGAAAAACAAGATGGATGAAAGGAAGGATGTGATATAAATACTCAACTTTAAATCATTGTCAGTATTGGTGTCTGTCTGCATCTGCGTCCGTCTATATTGCAATGAAGTTAAAATTCTAGACATCCTGTGAAAATCACGTACAACATGTTCCCTCTTTCTGAACACAGGCAATGATATACTGTAGGTCAAACAGATTGAATGATGTTACGCGGGTCTGCGTCCCAAATAGTGCCCTGTGGGCCCTGGTCAACAGTAGTGCACTAAATAAGGAATAGGGTGCCATTTGGGACCGTAAACATAACTAGCAGAGCCACCTTCTCGTCTTGACAAGGTAAAACTGCAATATGGTTCAATAATATCACTGATGAGTTCTGTGCTAGCATTGGGTTTGATGGATGATATCTCTCTATCATTGATTGGTTTTCTCACTGCAATGCCAACCTTGTGTCCCAAATGGCACCCTTATTCCCTATGTAGTGCACTACATTTCACTAAAATAATTTTGATATGTATATCAAATTTCTTGGAACAAGATTGCATTTCTGTACATTGAAATACCCCACCCAATTTTGTATTTATTTCAATGGCCGACAGTTTTGCATGGTGTCCTCTCCAATTCCTCTCTCTCTGTCTCTCTCCTTCGCTCTCTCCTCTCTCCCCCTCCTTCTCTCTGTCTCTTTCCCTCTCACCACATCTCTCAGTTTTGCTTGGTGTTCTCTCCAATGGTTGGAGAGCGGTTAGTGTTCATCATGTTTAATAAAGACGATAAACGTGAACACTACAAAATACAAAATGTTGAAAAACCGAAACAGTTCTGTCTGGTGCAGACACACGAAGACAGAAGACAACCACCCTCAAAAACCCAACACAAAACAGTCGACCTAAATATGGTTCGCAATCAGAGACAATGACTAACACCTGCCTCTGATTGAGAACCATATCAAGCCAAACACAGAAACTGGAAAACTAGACACACAACATAGAATGCCCACTCAGCTCACATCCTGACCAACACTAGAACAAAGAAAACACAAAAGAACTATGGTCAGAACGTGACAAAATAGTTAAAGTACAAAAGGGAAAATGCCATTTTCTTGTGGCAACAGGTCGCAAATATTGCTGCTGCGATAGCTGGTATTTCACCCAAAATATATGGGAGTTTATTCAAATTGGATTTGTTTTCAAATTCTTTGTGTGTCTGTGTAATCTGAGGGAAATCTGTGTCTGACATGGTTATTGGGTTAGGAAGTGCAGCTCAGTTTCCACCTCATTTTGTGGACAGTGTGTACATAGGCAGACCTGGCTCTCAAGAGAAGACAGGCTATGGCGCCATTTCTCAATAGCAAGGCTATGCTCATTGAGTTTGTATATAATCAAAGCTTTCCTTAGTTTTGGGGCAGTCACGTAGTCAGGTATTCTGCCACTATGTACTCTCTGTTTAGGGACAAAATAGTTTGCTCTGTTTTTTTGTAAATTCTTTCCAATGTGTAATAATTATCTTTTTGTTTTCTCATGATTTGGTTGGGTATAATTGTATTGCTGTCCTGGGGCTCTGTGAGGTCTTATTGTGTTTGTGAACAGACCAGCTTGCTTAGGGGACTCCAGGTTAATTTCTCTGTAGGTGATGGCTTTGTTATGGAAGGTTTGGTAATCACTTCCTTTTAGGTGGTTGTAGAATTTAACGGCTCTTTTCTGTATTTTGATAATTAGCGGCCTGGCTCTTCATGCATTATTTGTTGTTTACATTGTACAAAGAGGATATTGTTCCAGAGTTCTGCATACAAAGTCTCAATTAAGCAGACCCCAGACCTAACAACCATAAAGGGAAATGGGTTCTTTAACTAATTCAAGTATTTTTGCCAATTCCTAATTGGTATGTCAAATTTGATATTCCTTTTGATAGCATATATGACCGTTCTTGACTGGTCTCTCAGATCGTTCACAGCTTTGTGAAAGTTACCTGTGGGGCTGATGTTTAGGCCAAGTTATGTATTGTTCTGTCTGTCTGTCTGTCTGTCTGTCTGTCTGTCTGTCTGTCTGTCTGTCTGTCTGTCTGTCTGTCTGTCTCTCTTTGTCTGTCTGTCTGTCTGTCTGTCTGTCTGTCTGTCTGTGTGTCTCTCTTTATCTGTCTCACTTTATCTGTCTCTCTCTTTCTCTCCCTCAGTCACTCTCTCTTCTTCTCTCTGACAGGCTCTTTCTCTGTCTCTCCTTCTCCACTTCTCCCCCCCTTCTTCCTCACTTTCATTCCTGATTGACTATAATGCACATAATGTTCACATTCTCTGGTCCACCCAGGGACTGTTACTACACGGCAGGGCCATCCTGCCCCTCCCCTGATCCCCTGACCCCCTACTACTAAATGGCCATCCTGAACCCTCCCATGACCCCCTACTACTAAATGGCCATGCTGCCTCTCCCCTGATCCCCTGACCCCCTGATCCCCTACTACTACATGGCCATGCTGCCTCTCCCCTGATCCCCTGATCCCCTACTACTACATGGTCATGCTGTCTCTCCCCTGATCCCATGACCCCCTGATCCCCTACTACTACATGGCCATGCTGCCTCTCCCCTGATCCCCTGACCCCCTGATCCCCTACTACTACATGGCCATCCTGCCTCTCCCCTGACCCCCTACTACTACATGGCCATGCTGCCCCTCCACCGATCCCCTGACCCCCTACTACTACATGGCCATGCTGCCCCTCCCCTGATCCCCTGACCCCCTACTACTACATGGCATGGCCATCCTGCCTCTCCTCTGAACCCCTCTGCTCCCCCTGGCACATGATCTGGGGCAGGAGAAATCAGGTCTTTGGGTCAAAGACAGACATTGACTGCTACCAACGTGCAATAGGATGACCTAGACAGGCCTACCTTGTAAACTAGTAGGCTAACCTAGCCAAATGTTTGTATCAATAGATTTGTGTGCTAATAAACATTCCTAATGTGTTACAGGTTTTGAACTCGTGATTATTGACAGCTTTATATGTATATAAAAAGAGACATCTACTAAATATCTTCAGTTGGGCTGAACTTCTTTATTGCCTCCCAACAAGTGATTCCAAGACTTAAAAACCAAAACAATCGTTACTCAGTCTACTCAGTCCTGGTTGGTCCCTGGGTGGGAGACCAGATGCTGCTGGAAGTGGTGTTGGAGGGTGTTATGATTATAATGAATAATGACTAAATAATGTATACATTTAACATAGAATTATGACTAATATAATTCTACCCTGTCTTTCTATAATGATAAATAATGTTTGTTCATTAGGAAGGGGTTATGTCGCATAGACCTAGGAAAAAAGGAATGTATGTGTGAGTTGAAAGAGAACGAAGAGGTGCTAATGGTCCTATGGTCCTATGTTTGAACCGACCTGGCTATAACTCTGGGGAGATTAGATAAGACAGGGAGAGCCCCTCCAGGGCTCTCATATCTGGGGGAGACTGGAACTGTCAGCTGAGTGGTAATAAACTGTGGTGAGACTCATGAGAAAATCCCTATGTTGGTGTGTATGTACTGTATGTGGGGAAGAGAGAGTTATACAAGGAAGGTCTTTGTATATGTACAGCTGCTCTCTCGTAAATCAACCTTACTGATAAATAAACCTTACTTACGGTAGACTGGCCTCTGTATACTTCATTCCAGTAAGAACCTTACACATTATTAAGTAATAGACAGAGTATTTTAAGTGAAGTTCAGTTTATGAACATTGAGAACAAAATTCTCATAACAGAGGGCCAGTAGTAGGCACTCTTTCCTCTGGTCTAAAAAAAAAATATCCCAATGCCCCAGGACACTGCCCTGTGTAGGGTGGCGTCTTTCGGAAGGGACGCTAAACGGGTGTCCTGACTCTTTGAGGTCATTAAAGATCCCATGGCACTTATCGTAAGAGTAGGGTTGTTAACCCCCGGGTGTCCTGGCTAAATTCCCAATCTGGCCCTCAAACCATCACGGTCACCTAATAATCCCCAGTTTACAATTGGCTCATTCATCCCCCTCCTCTCCCCTGTAACTATTCCCCCTGGTCGTTGCTGTAAATGAGAATGTGTTTCAGTCAACTAACCTGGTAAAATAATAAATAAAAAATAAATAAAAAATAAAGCAAATATGAGCAAATATTATTTAGCTAGATTTACAGTCTGTCACACCCTGGCCATAGTTTACTTTGTATGTTTCTATGTTTTGGTTGGTCAGGGTGTGATCTGAGTGGGCATTCTATTTCTTCTATTTCTGTGTTTGGCCTGATATGGTTCTCAATCAGGGGCAGGTGTTAGTCATTGTCTCTGATTGGGAACCATATTTAGGTAGCCTGGGTTTCACTGTGTGTTTGTGGGTGATTGTTCCTGTCTCTGTGTTTTGCACCAGATAGGGCTGTTTTTCGGTTTTCGCACGTTTGTTATTTTGTTAGTTTATCGTGTATAATTTCTTTATTAAAATAAAAATGAATAACAACCATGCTGCATTTTGGTCCGCTCCTCCTTCTACAGACGGAAGCCGTGACACAGTCTGATAAAACACATTCGGTATAATTCTGCATCAGCTACATTAATCTCCAAATGATAAATTTACATGGAGGATAATCAGACAGCATTAGCTGTGTCTGTGATTAAACCATTGACTCCTGTTTTCTTTCCTCGTGATGAAGCGAGCCTGATGAACGACATTAAGTCTAATCAATACAGAAGTTTGTCTCTACACCTAAAAACCAATATCTTTTTTTTGTTGTGAGCCATTTGTATAATACATTGAACCCAGGGCATTAACTTAACTCCAACTTCCTTCACTCAATACTCATTGCAATTTTTATTTTTATTTTTTTAAATTTTACATTTATTTCACCAGGCAAGTCAGTTAAGAACAAATTCTTATTTTCAATGACGGCCTGGGAACAGTGGGTTAACTGCCTGTTCAGGGGCAGAACGACAGATTTGTACAATGTCAGCTCGGGGATTCGAACTTGCAACCTTTCAGTTACTAGTCCAACGCTCTAACCACTAGGCTACCCTACCACCTCCACACTCTAACCGCTAGGCTACACTGCCGCCTCTACACTCTAACCACTAGGCTCCCCTGCCACCTCTACACTCTAACCACTAGGCTACCCTGCCGCCTCTACACTCTAATCACTAGGCTACCCTGCTGCCTCTACACTCTAACCACTAGGCTACCCTGCCACCTCTACACTCTAACCACTAGGCTACCCTGCCACCTCTACACTCTAACCACTAGGCTACCCTGCCACCTCTACACTCTAACCACTAGGCTACCTGCCTCCTCTACATTCTAACCACTGGGCTACCTGCCGCCTCTAGACTCTAACCACTAGGCTACCCTGCCACCTCTACACTCTAACCACTAGGCTACCCTGCCACCTCTACACTCTAACCACTAGGCTACCCTGCCACCTCTACACTCTAACCACTAGGATACCCTGCCGCCTCTACACTCTAACCACTAGGATACCCTGCCGCCTCTACACTCTAACCACTAGGCTACCCTGCCACCTCTACACTCTAACCACTAGGCTACCCTGCCACCACTACACTCTAACCACTAGGCTACCCTGCCACCTCTACACTCTAACCACTAGGCTACCTTGCCACCTCTACACTCTAACCACTAGGCTACCCTGCCACCTCTACACTCTAACCACTAGGCTACCCTGCCGCCTCTACACTCTAACCACTAGGCTACCCTGCCGCCTATACACTCTAACCACTAGGCTACCCTGCCACCTCTACACTCTAACCACTAGGCTACCCTGCACCCTCTACACTCTAACCACTAGGCTACCCTGCCACCTCTACACTCTAACCACTAGGCTACCCTGCCACCTATACACTCTAACCACTAGGCTACCCTGCCGCCTCTACACTCTAACCACTAGGCTACCCTGCCGCCTCTACACTCTAACCACTAGGCTACCCTGCCGCCTCTACACTCTAACCACTAGGCTACCTGCCACCTCTACACTCTAACCACTAGGCTACCCTGCCGCCTTTACACTCTAACCACTAGGCTACCCTGCCACCTCTACACTCTAACCACTAGGCTACCCTGCCGCCTCTACACTCTAACCACTAGGCTACCTGCCACCTCTACACTCTAACCACTAGGCTACCCTGCCACCTCTACACTCTAACCACTAGGCTACCCTGCCACCTCTACACTCTAACCACTAGGCTACCTGCCACCTCTACACTCTAACCACTAGGCTACCCTGCCACCTCTACACTCTAACCACTAGGCTACCCTGCCACCTCTACACTCTAACCACTAGGCTACCCTGCCGCCTATACACTCTAACCACTAGGCTACCCTGCCACCTCTACACTCTAACCACTAGGCTACCCTGCCACCTCTACACTCTAACCACTAGGCTACCCTGCCGCCTATACACTCTAACCACTAGGCTACCCTGCCACCTCTACACTCTAACCACTAGGCTACCCTGTTAGTTTGGAGACCTGAGGAAGAAAACGTCTTTTCATTTATCTCGTTCAGTTATCTGCAAATCAAATCAAATATTTCAAAATTACACAAAGATAACAGTCTCCAGAACAGACTACGGGAGGCGCACAGTACCACATAGAGCCATGTTTACAAGGAACTCTATTCCACATCAGGTAACTCATGCAGTAAAATTAGACTTTAAAAAGAAGATAAATATACACCTTATGGAAGAGTGTGGACTGCGAAGCAACACAAACATAGACACATGCATACACACACATGATAACATACACACTGCACACACACATGATAACATACACACTACACACACACATGATAACATACACACTACACTCACACATGATAACATACACACTACACACACACATGATAACATACACACTACACACACACATGATAACATACACACTACACTCACACATGATAACATACACACTACACACACACATGATAACATACACACTGCACACACACATGATAACATACACACTACACACACACATGATAACATACACACTACACTCACACATGATAACATACACACTACACACACACATGATAACATACACACTACACACACACATGATAACATACACACTACACACACACATGATAACATACACACTACACACACACATGATAACATACACACTACACACACACATGATAACATACACACTACACACACACATGATAACATACACACTACACACACACATGATAACATACACACTACACACACACATGATAACATACACACTACACACACATGATAACATACACACTACACACACACATGATAACATACACACTACACTCACACATGATAACATACACACTACACTCACACATGATAACATACACACTACACACACACATGATAACATACACACTACACACACACATGATAACATACACACTACACTCACACATGATAACATACACACTACACTCACACATGATAACATACACACTACACACACACATGATAACATACACACTACACACACATGATAACATACACACTACACACACATGATAACATACACACTACACACACATGATAACATACACACTACACACAGATGATAACATACACACTACACACACACATGATAACATACACACTACACACACACATGATAACATACACACTACACACACACATGATAACATACACACTACACTCACACATAATAACATACACACTACACACAGATGATAACATACACACTACACACACACATGATAACATACACACTACACTCACACATAATAACATACACACTACACACACATGATAACATACACACTACACACACACATGATAACATACACACTACACTCACACATGATAACATACACACTACACTCACACATGATAACATACACACTACACACACACATGATAACATGCACACTACACTCACACATGATAACATACACACTACACTCACACATGATAACATACACACTACACACACACATGATAACATACACACTACACACACACATGATAACATACACACTACACTCACACATGATAACATACACACTACACTCACACATGATAACATACACACTACACTCACACATGATAACATACACACTACACACACACATGATAACATACACACTACACACACACATGATAACATACACACTACACACACACATGATAACATACACACTACACACACACACATGATAACATACACACTACACTCACACATGATAACATACACACTACACTCACACATGATAACATACACACTACACACACACATGATAACATACACACTACACTCACACATGATAATATACACACTACACACACACATGATAACATACACACTACACACACACATGATAACATACACACTACACACACATGATAACATACACACTACACACACACATGATAACATACACACTACACACACACATGATAACATACACACTACACACACACATGATAACATACACACTACACTCACACATGATAACATACACACTACACACACACATGATAACATACACACTACACACACATGATAACATACACACTACACACACACATGATAACATACACACTACACACACATGATAACATACACACTACACACACACATGATAACATACACACTACACACACACATGATAACATACACACTACACACACACATGATAACATACACACTACACACACGTACACATGGATTTTGTAGATATATACATACAGGTAAGTGACTAGGCACATGGATATATAATAAACAGTAGCAGTAATGTATGTGATGATTTTCAAAGAGTTAGTGCAAAAAGGGGTCAATGCAGAGAGTTCAGGAAGCTATTTGATTGACTATTTAACAAACTATTTTGCAGACTTATGGCTTGCGGCCTGTAGTCCACGATCAGCTCCTTTGTCCTGCGGACGTTGAGGGAATGATTGTTGTTCTACCAATCCTGTAGAGGTTAGCCTGCCCCCCCCTTCATCTATTAACAACTGATATCAATAAGGGATCATAGCTTTCACCTGTATTCACCTTGTCAGTGGAAGAGAAGGTGTTTTGTACAGTATATATTATCCCTTGTTCATTCAAGACTCTGATAAACATAGAATACTACATTTCTTCAGGTCCCATTGATTTGAATGTCTTCTTTCGAGACCCGGGGATTAGCCCCAGAGTAAACAGAACGCCCAGAGCTGCAGAATCGTTGAAGTAGAAATCTTTATCCAAATCGAGGTTAGTGATCCCTGTTCCGCTGTCCAGAAGCCATTTTGCATTGTAGGATATAAAGTTAATAACAGCATAGTAAAAACCTACGAAACTTTAAAAACGTCTGCTATCCATCTGTCCTTTTTCAATTAAGTGTTTTACCTTTTTATTTTTTAGGAAAACCAGGGCTGCAAGTATATCACAAAACAATTTGACATAAACAGTTGCATTCATGAGTTTTATTGACAAATATCAATAATAATTAAAAAAAGGTCATAAAAATCAAGAACCTGATTTAAAAAATAAATGTTTTCCTCGTTGTAAAATATATACCTAACTAGTCAGTGATAACTGAGTGGAGTTTGGAGTTTGTGACAGTAACTATGTGAGCTTATTACAGTATCATGGACACTATGTCCTGGGATTTCCTATAATCTTCTATGTAGAAGAACTCCTTACCTTCTAAGGACTCTTGCGTAGCTTGTGTGTCATGGAGCAAAACATTTCATGTGCGTGTTCACGAGAGTCTCCACTTCTCGTAGATAGCTTTTAAAATAGTTTGTAGCTCAAACCATTCTGATTCTAAAGCAGTTATTGTAAAAAAAAAATAGCCGTCCCCTTTCGGTTCAGCCTTTGTCTCACAAACACCGCTCTAGCTCAGCACCTGTTAATCACACAGACTGAATGGTTGGTACCAACGGATGCAGAAGAAATAGTCAGATCCCAACCTAGAAAGTCTGCTCAAAAAACACAATTTTTGGACTTGGCAAATTTTTCAATATATTGTTGAAGATGATATACTCTACAGGTACGTCAACGTTCCAAAGTGGGAGCACTTTTACTGTATGAGTCTATGTGTCTCACGACCAACAGAGTGAATGTGAAAATGATCTTAAAATGGCCGCCCTCAGCTTGGTGATTTCCACGATGTGCAACGATAGAAGGAAAAAAGGAGGGCTGTGATTGGTTACATTGCCTACAATGCAAATGTCTCAGTTTGAATTAGGCCATAACTTTAAAACTAGCAGAGATAGAACTCTGGAGCTTTGATATGCCCATAAAGTATATTATGTTCAACAATATATTGAACAATTTTCCAAATCAATAAAAACATGTTTTATTGTATTCATGTATTTTCAATATTCATGAATTAATGTTAAAATACAATAATTCATTAAAATAAAAATACTGCTTTTATTACAGAGCAAGTGGCAAAGCTTCGTATGATATTTGAACTTTAGTCAAAGATTTCCTTAATTTTGGGTCAGTCACAGTGGTCTGGTGTTCTGCCACTGTGTACTCTATTTATGGCCAACTAGAATTCTAGTTTGCTCTGTTTTTTAAATAAATTATTTCCAATGTGTCAAGTAATAATCTTTTAGTTTTCTCCTGATTTGTTTGGGTCTAATCGTGTTGCTTTCCTGGAGCTCTGTGGGGTGTGATTGTGAACAGAGCCCCAGGACCAGCTTGCTTATGGGGACTCTTCTCCAGGTTCATCTCTCTGTAGGTGATGACTATTCTCCAGGTTCATCTCTCTGTAATTGCTGGATTTGTTGTGGAAGGAGTGGAAATCACTTCCTTTTAGGTGGTTGTAGAATTGAACGTCTCTTTTCTGGATTTTGATCATTAACGGGTATCGACTTAATTCTGTTCTGCAAGTATTGTTTGGTGTTTTATGTTGTACACAGAGGAGTCTCAATTTGGTTTTTGTCCCATTTTGTGAATTCTTGGTTGGTGAGCGTTCCCCAGACCTCCCAAACATAAAGGACAATGGGTTCTATAACTGATTCAAGTAGTTTTAGCCAGATCCTAATTGGTACGTCAAATTTTATGTTCCTTTTGATGGCACTTCTTACCTTGTCTCTCAGAGCTTTGTGGAAGTTACCTGTGGCGCTGATGTTTAGGCCGAGGTATGTATAGTTTTTGTGTGTGCTCTAGGGAAATGGTGTCTAGATGTCATTTGTATTTGTGGTCCTGGCAACTGGACCTTTTGTGGAACACCATTATTTATGTCTGTTTCTCTGTCTCTCTGTGTCTTTGTCTCTCCGTCTAGTCAAACGCAATGCAGTATATAGTGAGTAGGGTGACATAGAGACAGAGAGAGACGCAACCTGAGGGAGACGACACTTCTAAGAACTGACAACCAGTCAGACCAGACTGATTGGGCTCTGACAAGACCAACAAAGGATGAGAGATACCAACACATGCCAACACAAATGATGAGAGATGCCAACACATGCCAGCACAAAGGATGAGAGATGTCAAAACATGCCAACACAAAGGATGAGAGATGCCAACACAAAGGATGAGAGATGCCAACACATGCCAACACAAAGGATGAGAGATGCCAACACATGCCAGCACAAAGGATGAGAGATGCCAACACATGCCAGCACAAAGGATGAGAGATGCCAACACATGCCAACACAAAGGATGAGCGATGCCAGCACATGCCAGCACAAAGGATGAGAGATGCCAGCACATGCCAGTACAAAGGATGAGAGATGCCAAAACATGCCAACACAAAGGATGAGAGATGCCAACACATGCCAACACAAAGGATGAGAGATGCCAACACAAAGGATGAGAGATGCCAACACAAAGGATGAGAGATGCCAACACATGCCAACACAAAGTATGAGAGATGCCAACACATGCCAACACAAAGGATGAGAGATGCCAACACATGCCAACACAAAGGATGCGAGATGCCAACACATGCCAACACAAAGGATGAGAGATGCCAACACAAAGGATGAGAGATGCCAACACATGCCAACACAAAGGATGAGAGATGCCAACACAAAGGATGAGAGATGCCAACACATGCCAACACAAAGGATGAGAGATGCCAACACAAAGGATGAGAGATGCCAACACAAAGGATGAGAGATGCCAACACATGCCAACACAAAGGATGAGAGATGCCAACACATGCCAACACAAAGTATGAGAGATGCCAACACAAAGGATGAGAGATGCCAATACATGCCAATACAAAGGATGAGAGATGCCAATAATGCCAACACAAAGGATGAGAGATGCCAATACATGCCAACACAAAGGATGAGAGATGCCAATACATGCCAATACAAAGGATGAGAGATGCCAACACAAAGGATGAGAGATGCCAATACATGCCAACACAAAGGATGAGAGATGCCAATACATGCCAATACAAAGGATGAGAGATGCCAACACAAAGGATGAGAGATGCCAACACATGCCAACACAAAGGATGAGAGATGCCAACACAAAGGATGAGAGATGCCAACACATGCCAACACAAAGTATGAGAGATGCCAACACAAAGGATGAGAGATGCCAACACAAAGGATGAGAGATGCCAACACATGCCAACACAAAGGATGAGAGATGCCAACACATGCCAACACAAAGTATGAGAGATGCCAACACAAAGGATGAGAGATGCCAATACATGCCAATACAAAGGATGAGAGATGCCAATACATGCCAACACAAAGGATGAGAGATGCCAATACATGCCAACACAAAGGATGAGAGATGCCAATACATGCCAATACAAAGGATGAGAGATGCCAATACATGCCAACACAAAGGATGAGAGATGCCAATACATGCCAACACAAAGGATGAGAGATGCCAATACATGCCAACACAAAGGATGAGAGTTGCCAATACATTTCAACACAAAGGATGAGAGATGCCAATACATGCCAACACAAAGGATGAGAAATGCCAACACATGCCAACACAAAGGATGAGAGATACACAATTGAGGGCATCCTGTCAGGCTGTATCACCGCCTGGTACGACAACTGCACTGCCCACAACCGTAAGGCTCTCCAGAGGGTAGTGAGGTCTGCACAACGCATCACTGGGGGCAAACTACCTGCCCTCCAGGACACCTACACCACCCGATGTCACAGGAAGGCCAAAAAGATCATCAAGGACAGCAACCACCCGAGCCACTGCCTGTTCACCCCGCTACCATCCAGAAGATGAGGTCAGAACAGGTGCATCAAAGCGGGGACCGAGAGACTGAAAAACAGCTTCTCTCTCAAGGCCATCAGACTGTTAAACAGCCATCACTAACATAGAGAGGCAGCTGCCTACATACAGACTTGAAATCATTGGCCACTATAATAAATGATCACTAGTCACCTTAATAATGACACTTTAAAATTACACTTTAATAATGTTTTCATATCTTGCTTACTCATCTCCTACGTGTATTTGTATTTGCATGTTGTATTTATTTTGGATCCCCATGAGTTCCTGCCAAGGCAGCAGCTACTCTTCCTGGGGTTTATTATGGATCCCCAGTAGTTCCTGCCAAGGCAGCAGCTACTCTTCCTGGGGTTTATTATGGATCCCCACTAGTTCCTTCCAAGGCAGCAGCTACTCTTCCTGGGGTTTATTATGGATCCCCATTAGTTCCTGCCAAGGCAGCAGCAACTCTTCCTGGGGTTTATTATGGATCCCCATTAGTTCCTGCCAAATCAGCAGCTACTCTGTCTGTGTGTGTGTGTGTGTGTGTGTGTGTGTGTGTGTGTGTGTGTGTGTGTGTGTGTGTGCGTGTGTGTGTGTGTGTGTGTACGTGTGTGTGTGTGTACATGTGTGTGTGTGTACATGTGTGTGTGTGTACATGTGTCTGTGCCAATGTTTGTGTTGCTTCACAGTCCCCGCTGTTCCATAAGGTGTATTTTTATATATAATTTTACTGCTTGCGTCAGGTACCTGATGTGGAATAGAGTTCCATGTAGTCATGGCTCTATGTAGTACTGTGTGCCTCACATAGTCTGTTCTGGACTTGGGGACTATGAAGATACCTCTTGTGTCATGTCTTGTGGGGTATTTTGGGGTGTCTGAGCTGTGTGTCAGATGTTTAGACAGACAGCTTGTGGCATTCTAAATGTCAATACCTCTCATAAATAAAAGTAGTGAGGAAGTCAATCTCTCCTCCACTTTCAGCCAGGAGAGATTGACATGCATATGATTAATATTAGCTCTCTGTGTACATCCAAGGGCCAGCCGCGCTGCTCTGTTCTGAGCCAATAGCAAAGTCCTTTTTTGTGGCACCTGACCACACGACTGAACAGTAGTCAAGGTGCGATAAGCCTTGTTAAAAGAGTTAAGAAAGCAGAGCATCGCTTTTCTATAGACAGACTTCTCCCCATCTTAGCTACTACTGCATCAATATGTTCTGACCATGACCGTTTACAATCCAGGGTTACTCCAAGCAGCTTAAGTCATCTCAACCTGCTTAATTTCCACGTTATTTATTACAATATTTAGAGGTTTAGGGTTTAATGAGTGTTTTGTTCCAAATACAATAATATTTAGATTTAGAAATATTTAGAGTTAATTTATTCCTTTCCACCCACTCTGCAACTAACTGCAGCTCTTTGTTGAGTGTTGCAGTCATTTCAGTCGCTGTAGTAGCTGACGTGTATATATAGCGTTGAGTCATCCGCATAAATAGACACTCTGGCTTTACTCAAAGACAGTGGCATGTCGTTAGTAAAAATGTATAAAAGCAAGGGGCCTAAACAGCTACCCTGGGGGATTCCTGATTCTAACTGGATTGTATTAGAGAGGCTTCCATTAAAGAACACCCTCTGTGTTCTGTTAGACAAGTAACTCTTTATCCACATTATAGCAGGGGGTGTAAAGCCATAGCACATACATTTTTTTCCAGCAGCAGACTATGATCGATAATGTCAAAAGCTGCACTGAAGTCTAACAAGACAACCACCACAATCATTTTGTCATCAATTTCTCTCAGCCAATCATCAGTCATTTGTGTAAGTGCTGTGCTTGTTGAGTGTCCTTCCCTATAAGCATGCTGAAATATAAATATATATACTGTATATAATACCATCTAGTGCATCTTGCCTTTGCCGCTCGGTCATCCCTCATCCATACATTTATATGTATATATTATTCTTCCATCCCTTTACTTAGACTTGTGTCTATAAGGTAGTTGTTGTGGAATTGTTAGATTACTGATAGATATTACTGCACTGTCGGAACTTGAAGCACAAGCATTTCGCTACACTCGCAATAACATCTGCTAACCACGTGTATGTGACCAATAAAATTATATTTGATTTGATCAGGTAGCATGACGAGGCTACTTTAAAACCATGTTCCATTGCTTAGGCCTACTTCTGATTGTTTTCAGATATATTAAACATGAATGCCCCATCTTGGTGTTCTAGTTATCCTTGAAATGTGAGATCAGATGTTAGATATTGTGTGCTCTGAATCCATGTTTATATTCAAACCACATCACTTATTTTGCCTGCAATGGAGTCAGCAAACATGCCGACCGGCTGCATTGGGAGCATTTCAAAATGGATTTAGACGTACATGTTATCGAATCATTTCATTGAAACCGCTCGTTTGCGTCCACGAGCGTTTGCGTAGCCTGGCGCTAAAATATAACTTGGTTCTGAAATAGAACTTGGAACTTGAAAGATGAACGAGGTCCACACTCCAGTCCAGTTGGTTGCAGTAATGACATTAGTTGGTTGCCAACCTCCATATAAATTCCACAGAAGAAGAAGGCGACAGAACGAGGAGAGATTACAAGAAACTAACTAGATTTGTCATGCATAGTTGTAATAGGTGGCAGGGAAGTCAGGCGCAGGAGAGTCAAATGGAGTCTTTTAATAAAGTCCACGGAGTATGCTCCATAACACTAAATGTACATAAACAAACAAACATGGGTACGAGGACCCGACGCGCACCTATACAACAAACAAACTACACTGACAATAAAACAATCTCTGACAAAGACATGAGGGGAAACAGATTAGGTTAAATACACAACAGGTAATGAATGGGATTGAAAACAGATGTGTGGGAAGACAAGACAAAACCAATGGAAAATGAAAAAAGGATCAATGATGGCTAGAAGACCGGTGACGTCGGACGCCGAGCACCGCCCGAACAAGGAGAGGCAACGACTTCGGGAGAAGTCGTGACAAGGTTTCCCCTTTTATTTGTGGATTCATTGTCGGAGTAGAGAACGCACGATTTTGTCTGACTCAAAATGGGTCCTATATTCTACAAATATCCAGGGGAAAAAAGGACCTTGTGAATTTCAGGTAACAACCCAATATTTATCTCCCAGGACAAATGAGCTAGCAACAGCAAGCTACCTACATGTCCATGAATGTTTCATGTGTTTCGACCTGTCCTCAAATGAATACACTTGGTTCAGTGTTCATTTTGATATTTCAATCTGCGTGCCCTGATCACGTCTGGTGGGGATAGACAAACTCCACATGCACACGATCGAGCGCGTGGAAGGTCTCTATACCAGAACTAGTTTGTGATGAAACTACGGAACCTAATGCAGGTCCCTCCTTGGCAGAGAGTTATTAGAACTCTGACAGTTTGTGATGGAGCCTAATGCAGGCCCCTCCTTGGCAGAGAGTTATTAGAACTCTGACAGTTTGTGATGGAACCTAATGCAGGTCCCTCCTTGGCAGAGAGTTCTTAGAACTCTGACAGTTTGTGATGGAACCTAATGCAGGTCCCTCCTTGGCAGAGAGTTATTAGAACTCTGACAGTTTGTGATGGAACCTAATGCAGGTCCCTCCTTAGCAGAGAGTTATTAGAACTCTGACAGTTTGTGATGGAACCTAATGCAGGCCCCTCCTTGGCAGAGAGTTATTAGAACTCTGACAGTTTGTGATGGAACCTCATGCAGGTCCCTCCTTGGCAGAGAGTTATTAGAACTCTGACAGTTTGTGATGGAACCTAATGCAGGTCCCTCCATGGCAGAGAGTTATTAGAACTCTGACAGTTTGTGATGGAACCTAATGCAGGTCCCTCCTTAGCAGAGAGTTATTAGAACTCTGACAGTTTGTGATGGAACCTAATGCAGGTCCCTCCATGGCAGAGAGTTATTAGAACTCTGACAGTTTGTGATGGAACCTAATGCAGGTCCCTCCATGGCAGAGAGTTATTAGAACTCTGACAGTTTGTGATGGAACCTAATGCAGGTCCCTCCTTGGCAGAGAGTTATTAGAACTCTGACAGTTTGTGATGGAACCTAATGCAGGCCCCTCCTTGGCAGAGAGTTATTAGAACTCTGACAGTTTGTGATGGAACCTCATGCAGGTCCCTCCTTGGCAGAGAGTTATTAGAACTCTGACAGTTTGTGATGGAACCTAATGCAGGTCCCTCCATGGCAGAGAGTTATTAGAACTCTGACAGTTTGTGATGGAACCTAATGCAGGTCCCTCCTTAGCAGAGAGTTATTAGAACTCTGACAGTTTGTGATGGAACCTAATGCAGGTCCCTCCTTGGCAGAGAGTTATTAGAACTCTGACAGTTTGTGATGGAACCTAATGCAGGTCCCTCCATGGCAGAGAGTTATTAGAACTCTGACAGTTTGTGATGGAACCTAATGCAGGTCCCTCCTTGGCAGAGAGTTATTAGAACTCTGACAGTTTGTGATGGAACCTAATGCAGGTCCCTCCTTGGCAGAGAGTTATTAGAACTCTGACAGTTTGTGATGGAACCTAATGCAGGTCCCTCCATGGCAGAGAGTTATTAGAACTCTGACAGTTTGTGATGGAACCTAATGCAGGTCCCTCCATGGCAGAGAGTTATTAGAACTTTAACGACTGAGAAAACCCCTCGATAGCTGTGCTCTGGAGCTGTGAGGCAGGATCTGTAGAGAACATTATCTATGTCAGGGGAACAGTCACCTGATGCCAGGCCCAGGAGAGAAGCATGTGACGCAAAAGAACATCTCTTTTAGAATTGTATGAATTTAAACTAGATCCATCTGTTTGGTTGATCACTCTCATGAGGCGACTGTTTCCACTGCAGTGGAGTTCTAGAGCTTTGAGGTGACATGCTGGAACGCTGGAACTTCTAAAGCATGTCACTGTGTTCCATATTCCTGCCAGAGCTTCAGTTTGAACAATCTGTAGTCAGCCTCTGCTTGTTTAAAAAAAAAATATTTTACCTTTACGTAACTAGGCAAGTCAGTTTGAGAACAAATGATTATTTACATACGCCCTATGGGACTCCCGATCACGGCCCGTTGTGAACCAGCCCAGGATCGAACCAGGGTCTGTAGTGACGCCTCTAGCACTGAGATGTAGTGCCTTAGACTTAGTGCCTTAGTGGAAGGAGAATAACTACTGGTTATATCCTTAACTCAACCAAAATATTCTAAAAAGGCTTCTCTGAGATCAAATATAAAGACACAGATTATGGTTCACTCTCATGGAATTAAATGGGCCTTAAAATGACAAGCTCAAATTGCTCCTTCTCTCAGGACTTCTGTACCTCTCTGTATGTCTCTCTCTCTCTCTCTCTCTCTGTGTCTCTTTGTCTCTCTGTCTCTCTCTCTCTCTCTCTCTCTGGTGGTTATAGAATTTAACGGCTCTTTTCTGGATTTTGATAATTAGTGGGTATCGGCCTAATTCTGCTCTGCATGCATTATTTGGTGTTCTACGTTGTACATGGAAGATATTTTTGCAGAATTCTGCGTTCAGAGTCTCAATTTGGTGTTTGTCCCATTTTGTGAAGTCTTGGTTGGTGAGCGGACCCCAGACCTCACAACCATAAAGGGCAATGGGCTCTATGACTGATTCAAGTAGTTTTAGCCAGATCCTAAATGGTATGTTGAAATGTATGTTCCTTTTGATGGCATAGAATGCCCTTCTTGCCTTGTCTCTCAGATTGTTCACAGCTTTGTGGAAGTTACCTGTGGCGCTGATGTTTAGGCCAAGGTATGTATAGTTTTTTGTGTGTTCTAGGGCAACAGTGTCTAGATGGAATTTGTATTTGTGGTCCTGGTGACTGGACCTTTTTGACTGGACCTTTTTTGGAACACCATTAATTTACTGAGATTTACTGTCAGGGCCCAGGTCTGACAGAATCTGTGCAGAAGATCTAGTTGCTGCTGTAGGAGATGGGGTGCAGAGGAGATGGAGAAGAGATGGGGAGGAGATGGGGTGGAGATGTGGTGGAGAGGAGATGGGGAGGAGATGGGGTGGAGATGAGATGGAGAAGAGATGGGGAGGAGATGGGGAGGAGATGGGGTGGAGATAGGGTGGAGAAGAGATGGGGAGGAGATGGGGAGGAGATGGGGTGGAGATGGGGAGGAGATGGGGTGGAGAGGAGATGGAGAAGAGATGGGGAGGAGATGGGGAGGAGAGGAGATGGAGAAGAGATGGAGAGGAGATGGGGAGGAGATGGGGAGGAGATGGGGTGGAGAGGAGATGGAGAAGAGATGGGGAGGAGATGGGGAGGAGAGGAGATGGAGAAGAGATGGGGAGGAGATAGAGAGGAGATGGGTAGGAGATGGGTAGGAGATGGGTAGGAGATGGGGAGGAGATGGGGAGGAGATGGGGAGGAGATTGGGAGGAGATGGGTAGGAGATGGGTAGGAGATGGGGAGGAGATGGGGAGGAGATGGGGAGATGGGGTGGAGAGGAGATGGAGAAGAGATGGGGAGGAGATGGGGAGGAGATGGGGAGGAGATGGGGAGATGGGGTGCAGAGGAGATGGAGAGTAGAGGAGATGAGAGGAGAGGAAATGGGGAGTAGAGGAGATGAGAGGAGATGGAGAAGAGATGGGGAGGAGATGGGGTGGAGAGGATATGGAGAAGAGATGGGGAGGAGATGGAGAGGAGATGGAGAAGAGATGGGGAGGAGATGGGGTGGAGATGAGATGGAGAAGAGATGGGGAGGAGATGGGGTGGAGATGAGATGGAGAAGAGATGGGGAGGAGATGGGGAGGAGAGGAGATGGGGAGGAGATGGGGAGGAGATGGGGTGGAGATGGGAAGGAGATGGGGTGGAGAGGAGATGGAGAAGAGATGGGGAGGAGATGGGGAGGAGAGGAGATGGAGAAGAGATGGAGAGGAGATGGGGAGGAGATGGGGAGGAGATGGGGTGGAGAGGAGATGGAGAAGAGATGGGGAGGAGATGGGGAGGAGAGGAGATGGAGAAGAGATGGGGAGGAGATGGAGAGGAGATGGGTAGGAGATGGGTAGGAGATGGGTAGGAGATGGGGAGGAGATGGGGAGGAGATGGGGAGATGGGGTGGAGAGGAGATGGAGAAGAGATGGGGAGGAGATGGGGAGGAGATGGGGAGGAGATGGGGAGGAGATGGGGAGATGGGGTGGAGAGGAGATGGAGAGTAGAGGAGATGAGAGGAGAGGAAATGGGGAGTAGAGGAGATGAGAGGAGATGGAGAAGAGATGGGGAGGAGATGGGGTGGAGAGGATATGGAGAAGAGATGGGGAGGAGATGGGGAGGAGATGGGGAGGAGATGGGTAGGAGATGGGGTGGAGAGGAGATGGAGAAGAGATGGAGAAGAGATGGGGAGGAGAAGGGGAGGAGATGGGGTGGAGAGGAGATGGAGAAGAGATGGAGAAGAGATGGGGAGGAGATGGAGAAGAGATGGGGAGAAGATGGAGACGAGATGGGGAGGAGATGTGGAGGAGATGGGGTGGAGAGGAGATGGAGAAGAGATGGGGAGGAGATGGGGAGGAGAAGGGGAGGAGATGGGGTGGAGAGGAGATGGAGAAGAGATGGAGAAGAGATGGGGAGGAGATGGAGAAGAGATGGGGAGATGGGGAGAAGATGGAGACGAGATGGGGAGGAGATGGGGAGGAGATGGAGAGTAGAGGAGTTGAGAGGAGAGGAAATGGGGAGTAGAGGAGATGAGAGGAGAGGAGATGGAGGGCCTCTCCCTCCATCTCCATCTCCCTCCATCTCTCTCTCACATTCTCTACCTTCATCTCCCCCTCTCTCTCTCTCTCTCTAAACCTTGACCTCTCCCGCTCTCTCTCTCTCTCTCTCTCTCTCTCTTCACCCCTCTCCCTCTCTCTCTCCCTCACCCCGCCTCTCTTCTCTGACTGCAATGAATGATAAATTAGGACCATATCACAATCAAGGCCTCATGGCTCTGAACTTTATTCCTCTGTTATCTGTATTATATGTTAAAAAGGACACTCAGAGTGGGTACACCGTGCCCTACCTTTGACCAGAGCTCTATGGACATAGGGTGGCAATTGTGACTAAGCCTATGAGAAAGAAAGGGTCTCTTCATGCTTTGCTATACCAGGGCTTTGCTATACCAACACTCAACATTTCTGACACTTTAATTTCACTTTCACTTGAAAAAAATGGAAAGGAAAGAAGAGAAGACAGGAGATGGAGAGGAGATGAGATAGAGAGGAGATGAGATGGAGAGGAGAAGAGATGGAGAGGAGATGAGATGGAGAGGAGAAGAGATGAGGAGGAGAAGAGATGGAGAGGAGATGAGATGGAGAGGAGAAGAGATGGGGAGGAGAAAAGATGGAGAGGAGATGGGGAGGAGAAGAGATGGAGAGGAGAGGAGATGGAGAGGAGAAGAGATGGAAAGGAGAGGAGATGGAGAGGAGAAGAGATGGGGAGGAGATGAGATGGGGAGGAGAGGAAATGGAGAGGAGAAGCGATGGGAAGGATAGGAGATGGAGAGGAGAAGAGATGGGGAGGAGAGGAAATGGAGAGGAGAAGAGATGGTAAGGAGAGGAGATGGAGAGGAGAAGAGATGGGGAGGAGAGGAGATGGGGAGGAGATGGGGAGGAAAGGAAATGGAGAGGAGAAGAGATGGAAAGGAGAGGAGATGGAGAGGAGAAGAGATGGGGAGGAGATGAGATGGGGAGGAGAGGAAATGGAGAGGAGAAGCGATGGGAAGGATAGGAGATGGAGAGGAGAAGAGATGGGGAGGAGAGGAAATGGAGAGGAGAAGAGATGGGGAAGAGAGGAGATGGAGAGGAGATGGAGAGGAGAAGAGATGGGGAAGAGAGGAGATGGAGAGGAGAAGAGATGGGGAGGAGATGAGATGGAGACGAGATGGAGAGGAGAAGAGATGGGGAGGAGAGGAGATGGAGAGGAGAGGAAATGGAGAGGAGAAGAGATGGGGAGGAGAGGAAATGGAGAGGAGATGGAGAGAAGAAGAGATGGGGAGGAGAGGAAGTGGAGAGGAGAAGAGATGGTGAGGAGATGGAGTAGAAGAGATGGGGAGGCGATGGGGAGGAGAGGAAATGGAGAGGAGAAGAGATGGGGAGGAGAGGAGATGGGGAGGAGATGGGGAGGAGAGGAAATGGAGAGGAGAAGAGATGGGAAGGTGATGGGGAGGAGAGGAAATGGAGAGGAGAAGAGATGGGGAGGAGAGGAGATGGAGAAGAGAAGAGATGGGGAGGAGATGAGATGGAGAAGAGATGTGGAGGAGATGAGATGGAGAGGAGATGGGGAGGAGAGGAAATGGAGAGGAGAAGAGATGGGAAGGAGTTGAGATGGAGAGGAGAAGGGATGGGGATCCCTATCTCAGTCTGCTGTTCCCACATGCTTCAAGAGGGCCACCATTGTTCCTGTTCCCAAGAAAGCTAAGGTAACTGAGCTAAACGACTACCGCCACGTAGCACTCACTTCCGTCATCATGAAGTGCTTTGAGAGACTAGTCAAGGACCATATCACCTCCACCCTACCTGACACCCTAGACCCACTCCAATTTGCTTACCGCCCAAATAGGTCCACAGACGATGCAATCTCAAGCACACTGCACACTGCCCTAACCCATCTGGACTAGAGGAATACCTATGTGAGAATGCTTTTCATCGACTATAGCTCGGCATTTAACACCATAGTACCCTCCAAACTCGTCATCAAGCTCGCGACCCTGGATCTCGACCCCGCCCTGTGCAACTGGGTACTGGACTTCCTGACGGGCCGCCCCCAGGTGGTGAGGGTAGGCAACAACATCTCCACCCCACTGATCCTCAACACTGGGGCCCCACAAGGGTGTGTTCTGAGCCCTCTCCTGTACTCCCTGTTCACCCACGACTGCGTGGCAATGCACGCCTCCAACTCAATCATCAAGTTTGCGCACGACACAACAGTGGTAGGCTTGATTACCAACAACGACGAGACGGCCTTCAGGGAGGAGGTGAGGGCCCTCGGAGTGTGGTGTCAGGAAAATAACCTCACACTCAACGTCAACAAAACTAAGGAGATGATTGTGGACTTCGTGTGTAATAGGTGGCAGGGAAGTCAGGCGCAGGAGAGTCAAACGGAGTGTAAAATGGAGTCTTTTAATAAAGTCCACGGAGTATGCTCCATAACACTAAAAGTACATAACAAACAAACATGGTTACAAGGACCTGACGCGCGCCTATACAACAAACACACTACACTGACAATAAAACAATCTCTGACAAAGACATGAGAGGAAACAGAGGGTTATATACACAACAGGTAATGAATGGGATTGAAAACAGGTGTGTGGGAAGACAAGACCAAACCAATGGAAAATGAAAAAAGGATCAATGATGGCTAGAAGACCGGTGACGTCGAACGCCGAGCACCGCCCGATCAAGGAGAGGCAACGACTTCAGCAGAAGTCGTGACAAGAGGAGATGGAGAGGAGATGGAGAGTTGAGGAGTGACTCACACATTGGAAGGGGGTACCTAAGGAGGGGAAGGAGGTACCTTAGGAAAATCTAAAGATAGAGACGGATGAGAGCACGAGCAAAAGTAAGAGAGAGAGAGAGATAGAGAAAGCTTGCGAAAGTGTGAGAGGAAAAGAGAGAAGGAGGAATTGAGAAAGGAGGAGAAACAGAGCGAGCACAAGAGAGAGAGAGAGAGAGAGAGAGAGAGAGAGAGAGAGATGGTGAATTCACTATGGTGAATCACTAAAACAATACACAAATACACTACGGAAAAAGAAGGAACAGCATGTCAGAAATCAGCTCAATGTAATTGAAGAATCCATAGACTCTAACCACTTCTGGGAAAATTGGAAAACACTAAACAAACAACAACACAAATAATTATCTATCCAAAATGGAGATGTATGGGTAAACCACTTCTCCAATCTTTTTGGCTCTATAACAAAGAATAAAGATCAAAAACATATACATGATCAAATACAGATCATAGAATCAACTATTAAAGACTACCAGAACCCACTGGATTCCCCAATTACCTTGAATGAGCTACAGGACAAAATAAAAACCCTCCAACCAAAAAAGGCCTGTGGTATTGATGGTATCCTCAATGAAATGATCAAATATACAGACAACAAATTCCAATTGGCTATACTAAAACTCTTTAACATCATCCTTAGCTCTGGCATCTTCCCCAATATTTGGAACCAAGGACTGATCACCCCAATCCACAAAAGTGGAGACAAATTTGACCCCAATAACTACCGTGGAATATGCGTCAACAGCAACCTTAACAGTAACCAGAAAATCCTCTGCATTATCATTAACAGCAGACTCGTACACTTCCTCAATGAAAACAATGTACTGAGCAAATGTCAAATTGTCTTTTTACCAAATTACCGTACAACAGACCATGTATTCACCCTGCACACCCTAATTGACCACCAAACAAACCAAAACAAAGGCAAAGTCTTCTCATGCTTTGTTGATTTAAAAAATGCCTTTGACTCAATTTGGCATGAGGGTCTGCTATACAAACTGATGGAAAGTTGTGTTGGGGGTAAAACATACGTCATTATAAAATCCATGTACACAAACAACAAGTGTGCAGTTAAAATTGGCAAAAAACACACACATTTCTTCACACAGGGTCGTGGGGTGAGACAGGGATGCAGTTTAAGCCCCACCCTCTTCAACATATATATCAACGAATTGGCGCGGGCACTAGAAAAGTCTGCAGCACCCGGCCTCACCCTACTAGAATCCGAAGTCAAATGTCTGCTGTTTGCTGATGATCTGGTGCTTCTGTCACCAACCAAGGAGGGCCTACAGCAGCATCTAGATCTTATGGACAGATTCTGTAAGACCTGGGCCCTGACAGTAATTCTCAGTAAGACCAAAATAATGGTGTTCCAAAAAAGGTCCAGTCACCAGGACCACAAATAAAAATTCCATCTAGACACTGTTGCCCTAGAGCACACAAAAAACTATACATACCTTGGCCTAAACATTAGCGCCTCAGGTAACTTCCACAAAGCTGTGAACGATCTGAGAGACAAGGCAAGAAGGGCATTCTATGCCATCAAAAGGAACATAAATTTCAACATACCAATTAGGATTTGGCTAAAAATACTTGAATCAGTCATAGAGCCCATTGCCCTTTATGGTTGTGAGGTCTGGGGTCCGCTCACCAACCAAGACTTCACAAAATGGGACAAACACCAAATTGAGACTCTGCACGCAGAATTCTGCAGAAATATCCTCTGTGTACAACGTAGAACACCAAATAATGCATGCAGAGCAGAATTAGGCTGATACCCACTAATTATCAAATTCCAGAAAAGAGCCGTTAAATTCTATAACCACCTAAAAGGAAGCGATTCCCAAGCCTTCCACAACAAAGCCATCACCTACAGAGAGATGAACCTGGAGAAGAGTCCCCTAAGCAAGCTGGTCCTGTCCAGGACAGCAGAACAATTAGACCCAACCAAATCATGAGAAAACAAAAAGATAATTACTTGACACATTGGAAAGAATTAACAAAAAAACAGAGCAAACTAGAATGCTATTTGGCCCTACACAGAGAGTACACAGCAGCGGAATACCTGACCACTGTGACTGACCCAAACTTAAGGAAAGCTTTGACTATGTACAGACTCAGTGAGCATAGCCTTGCTATTGAGAAAGGCCGCCGTAGGCAGACATGGCTCTCAAGAGAAGACAGGCTATGTGCTCACTGCCCACAAAATGAGGTGGAAACTGAGCTGCACTTCCTAACCTCCTGCCCAATGTATGACCATATTAGAGAGACATATTTCTCTCAGATTACAGAGATCCACAAAGAATTCGAAAACAAATCCAATTTTGAAAAACTCCTGAGTGAAATTCCACTGTGTGCCATCACAGCAGCAAGATTTGTGACCTGTTACCACGAGAAAAGGGCAACCAGTGAAGAACACACACCATTGTAAATACAACCCATATCTATGCTTATTTATTTTATCTTGTGCCCTTTACCATTTGTACATTGTTAAAACACTGTATATATATATAATATGACATTTGTAATGTCTTTATTGTTTTGAAACTTCTGTATGTGTGATGTTTACTGTTAATTTCTCTTGTTTATTTTGCTTTACATTTTCACTTTATATATTATCTACCTCACTTGCTTTGGCAATGTTAACACATGTTTCCCATGCCAATAAAGCCCTTGAATTGGAGAGAGAGAGAGAGAGAGAGAGAGAGAGAGAGAGAGAGAGAGATGCTAGGCTGCTTTCATGGACACAGTAAATCATTTTGTAATTTTCGCTTTATGTCTATGTGTTGTCTGTTACGCAGGCTCTCTCCTCTGAGACGCTGAAGGCTCTCTCCTCTGAGACGCTGAAGGCTCTCTCCTCTGAGACGCTGAAGGCTCTCTCCTCTGAGACGCTGAAGGCTCTCTCCTCTGAGACGCTGAAGGCTCTCTCCTCTGAGACTAAATTGATTTTTTTTTAAATACATTTGATAGAAAATAACCCAACAACTTTAAGACGTTACGAACAGCTTATACCAATTTAAATCTTCTCTCACTAGCTGACAGTTATACTCATACAGTAGAATATCTTCTCTCACTAGCTGACAGACAGTTATACTCATACAGTAAACTATCCTTCCCCGTTTTTCTCATTTGACCTTTGGACTTTTGATGACCAGATGTTGAGAACATCTATGCTGTGATGAACATGTATGGAGCGTGTTATTTGTTTTCAAGAGATAGAGGTGAAGCCAATCCCAGTAAAGAACAGATAAACACTGGTCAGTAAGAGGAATATAACGTTTCTAAGCTTCTTGAGTCGCTTGAAAGGCAATGATCACGTAGACAGAAAACACGCAGCCAGAGTCCCAAATGGCGCCCTGTATCCTGAGTAGTGGATTATGGGCTCTGGTTAAATATAAGAAATAGGGTGCCATTTTGTGCCTAGCCACACACTTCAATGTGTCCCAGGGTCCATAGGAAATAGGGTGCCATTTTGTGCCTAGCCACACACTTCAATGTGTCCCAGGGTCCACAGGAAATAGGGTGCCATTTTGTGCCTAGCCACACACTTCAATGTGTCCCAGGGTCCATAGGGAATATGGTGCCATTTTGTGCCTAGCCACACACTTCAATATGTCCAAGGGTCCACAGAAAATAGGGTGCCATTTTGTGCCTAGCCACACACTTCAATGTGTCCAAGGGTCCATAGGGAATATGGTGCCATTTTGTGCCTAGCCACACACTTCAATATGTCCCAGGGTCCATAGGGAATATGGTGCCATTTTGTGCCTAGTCACACACTTCAATATGTCCCAGGGTCCATAGGGAATATGGTGCCATTTTGTGCCTAGCCACACACTTCAATATGTCCCAGGGTCCATAGGGAATATGGTGCCATTTTGTGCCAAGCCACACACTTCAATGTGTCCCAGGGTCCATAAGGAATATGGTGCCATTTTGTGCCTAGCCACACACTTCAATGTGTCCCAGGGTCCATAGGGAATATGGTGCCATTTTGTGCCTAGCCACACACTTCAATATGTCCCAGGGTCCACATGAAATAGGGTGCCATTTTGTGCCTAGCCACACACTTCAATGTGTCCCAGGGTCCATAGGGAATATGGTGCCATTTTGTGCCTAGCCACACACTTCAATATGTCCCAGGGTCCATAGGGAATATGGTGCCATTTTGTGCCTAGCCACACACTTCAATATGTCCCAGGGTCCATAGGGAATATGGTGCCATTTTGTGCCTAGCCACACACTTCAATGTGTCCCAGGGTCCATAGGGAATATGGTGCCATTTTGTGCCTAGCCACACACTTCAATATGTCCCAGGGTCCATAGGGAATATGGTGCCATTTTGTGCCTAGCCACACACTTCAATATGTCCCAGGGTCCATAGGGAATATGGTGCCATTTTGTGCCAAGCCACACACTTCAATATGTCCCAGGGTCCATAGGGAATATGGTGCCATTTTGTGCCAAGCCACACACTTCAATATGTCCCAGGGTCCATAGGGAATATGGTGCCATTTTGTGCCAAGCCACACATTTCCATGTGTCTGCGATGGAACTAGACAAATATTATATCTACCCATTGTAGAGCTTAGTGCTTGTTAATTTCACCCCATTTATGAATATCTTTTTTCTTATTGTATATCAGAGATTCCATCTAAAATGTTGATCTCGTATTGTTGTGATACTTCACAAGCTTGTGTCCCAAATGGCAACCTTTTCATCATGTGGCGGACGTTTATATATATATTTAGTCCATAGGGAATAGTGTGCTATTTGGGACAGATCGATGCTATGCACAATGCACAAAGCATCACTGCTGACACACGCTTTCTAAGACATCAAACTAAGTGATTTAAAAAAAAGTGTGAAGACCTTTCATGTCTCCTGTGTGTGTGTGTGTGTGTGTGTGTGTGTGTGTGTGTGTGTGTGTGTGTGTGTGTGTGTGTGTGCGTGCGTGTGTGTGTTGCGCGCATGTGTGTGTTGCGCGGATGTGCGTAATACATTCCGCGGACCGTGGAGAGTTAAGTCGAACAGGAGATGCCGTTGTCATAGCAACACACATCCGTTTAGGTGTTAGTTGTGCAGGGGAAGGAAGGGGAATAACTCTTGAATCTCATTGTTGAAAGTGAATATCATTCTAATTGCCTCACACAGGAGGTTATGGCTGGTGCTGCTGTTTAGTTAGGAACTTCCAACCGACCGGCTGCTGTGTAAATCCCCCTAGAGTCTACTGAAGCACTGGTGAGTCAATCCTAGTAATAGAATTGTAAAAAATCCCTATCAAAATACATCAGTTTAAACTACAAATATCAGTTGTTTGTTTTTTTACATGGGACTGCATCTGAATCCAACTCATCTGTCTATGTCGCGCTTCCTCATCTGTCAATGTCGCCCTTCCTCATCTGTCTATGTCGCCCTTCCTCATCTGTCTATGTCGCCCTTCCACATCTGTCTATGTCGCCCTTCCACATCTGTCTATGTCGCCCTTCCTCATCTGTCTATGTCGCCCTTCCTCATCTGTCTATGTCGCCCTTCCTCATCTGTCTATGTCGCCCTTCCTCATCTGTCTATGTCACCCTTCCTCATCTGTCAATGTCGCCCTTCCTCATCTGTCTATGTCGCCCTTCCTCATCTGTCTATGTCGCCCTTCCTCATCTGTCTATGTCGCCCTTCCTCATCTGTCTATGTCGCCCTTCCTCATCTGTCTATGTCGCCCTTCCTCATTTGTCTATGTCGCCCTTCCTCATCTGTCAATGTCGCCCTTCCTCATTTGTCTATGTCGCCCTTCCTCATCTGTCTATGTCGCCCTTCCTCATCTGTCTATGTCGCCCTTCCTCATCTGTCTATGTCGCCCTTCCTCATCTGTCAATGTCGCCCTTCCTCATCTGTCTATGTCGCCCTTCCTCATCTGTCTATGTCGCCCTTCCTCATCTGTCTATGTCGCCCATCCTCATCTGTCTATGTCGCCCATCCTCATCTGTATATTTCGCCCTTCCTCATCTGTCTATGTCGCCCTTCCTCATCTGTCAATGTCGCCCTTCCTCATCTGTCTATGTCGCCCTTCCTCATCTGTCTATGTCGCCCTTCCTCATCTGTCTATGTCGCCCTTCCTCATCTGTCTATGTCGCCCTTCCTCATCTGTCTATGTCGCCCTTCCTCATCTGTCTATGTCGCCCTTCCTCATCTGTCTATGTCGCCCTTCCTCATCTGTCAATGCAGCCCTTCCTCATCTGTCAATGTCGCCCTTCCTCATCTGTCTATGTCGCCCTTCCTCATCTGTCTATGTCGCCCATCCTCATCTGTCTATGTCGCCCTTCCTCATCTGTCTATGTCGCCCTTCCTCATCTGTCTATGTCGCCCTTCCTCATCTGTCTATGTCGCCCTTCCACATCTGTCTATGTCGCACTTCCACATCTGTCTATGTCGCCCTTCCTCATCTGTCTATGTCGCCCTTCCTCATCTGTCTATGTCGCCCTTCCTCATCTGTCTATGTCGCCCTTCCACATCTGTCTATGTCGCACTTCCACATCTGTCTATGTCGCCCTTCCTCATCTGTCTATGTCGCCCTTCCTCATCTGTCTATGTCGCCCTTCCTCATCTGTCTATGTCGCCCTTCCTCATCTGTCTATGTCACCCTTCCTCATATGTCAATGTCACCCTTCCTCATCTGTCTATGTCGCCCTTCCTCATCTGTCTATGTCGCCCTTCCTCATCTGTCTATGTCGCCCTTCCTCATCTGTCTATGTCGCCCTTCCTTATCTGTCTATGTCGCCCATCCTCATCTGTCTATGTCGCCCTTCCTCATCTGTCTATATCGCCCTTCCTCATCTGTCTATGTCGCCCTTCCTCATCTGTCTATGTCGCCCTTCCACATCTGTCTATGTCGCCCTTCCTCATCTGTCTATGTCGCCCTTCCTCATCTGTCTATGTCACCCTTCCTCATATGTCAAAGTCGCCCTTCCTCATCTGTCTATGTCGCCCTTCCTCATCTGTCTATGTCGCCCTTCCTCATCTGTCTATGTCGCCCTTCCTCATCTGTCTATGTCGCCCTTCCTCATCTGTCTATGTCGCCCTTCCTCATCTGTCTATGCCGCCCTTCCTCATCTGTCAATGTCGCCCTTCCTCATCTGTCTATGTCGCCCTTCCTCATCTGTTAATGTCGCCCTTCCTCATCTGTCTATGTCGCCCTTCCTCATCTGTCTATGTCGCCCTTCCTCATCTGTCTATGTCGCCCTTCCTAATCTGTCTATGTCGCCCTTCCTCATCTGTCTATGTCGCCCTTCCTCATCTGTCTATGTCGCCCTTCCTCATCAGTCTATGTCGCCCTTCCTCATCTGTCTATGTCGCCCTTCCTCATCTGTCTATGTCGCCCTTCCACATCTGTCTATGTCACCCTTCCTCATCTGTCTATGTCGCCCTTCCTCATCTGTATATGTCGCCCTTCCTCATCTGTCTATGTCGCCCTTCCTCATCTGTCTATGTCACCCTTCCTCATCTGTCAATGTCGCCCTTCCTCATCTGTCTATGTCGCCCTTCCTCATCTGTCTATGTCGCCCTTCCACATCTGTCTATGTCGCCCTTCCACATCTGTCTATGTCGCCCTTCCTCATCTGTCTATGTCGCCCTTCCTCATCTGTCTATGTCACCCTTCCTCATCTGTCTATGTCGCCCTTCCTCATCTGTCTATGTCGCCCTTCCTCATCTGTCTATGTCGCCCTTCCTCATCTGTCAATGTCGCCCTTCCTCATCTGTCTATGTCGCCCTTCCTCATCTGTCTATGTCGCCCTTCCTCATCTGTCTATGTCGCCCTTCCTCATCTGTCAATGTCGCCCTTCCTCATCTGTCTATGTCGCCCTTCCTCATCTGTCTATGTCGCCCTTCCTCATCTGTCTATGTCGCCCTTCCTCATCTGTCTATGTCGCCCTTCCTCATCTGTCTATGTCGCCCTTCCTCATCTGTCTATGTCGCCCTTCCTCATCTGTCTATGTCGCCCTTCCACATCTGTCTATGTCGCCCTTCCTCATCTGTCTATGTCGCCCTTCCTCATCTGTATATGTCGCCCTTCCTCATCTGTCTATGTCGCCCTTTCTCATCTGTCTATGTCACCCTTCCTCATCTGTCAATGTCGCCCTTCCTCATCTGTCTATGTCGCCCTTCCTCATCTGTCTGTGTCGCCCTTCCTCATCTGTCTATGTCGCCCTTCCTCATCTGTCTATGTCGTCCTTCCACATCTATCTATTTCGCCCTTCCACATCTGTCTATGTCGAACTTCCATATCTGTCTATGTCGCCCATCCACATCCGTCTATGGCTCCCTTCCACATCTGTCTATGTTGCCATTCCACATCTGTCTATGTTGCCCTTACTCATCTGTCTATGTCACCCTTCCTCATCTGTCTATGTCGCCCTTCCTCATCTGTCTATGTCGCCCTTCCTCATCTGTCTATGTCGCCCTTCCTCATCTGTCTATATCGCCCTTCCTCATCTGTTTATGTCGCCCTTCCTCATCTGTCTATGTCGCCCTTCCACATCTGTCTATGTCGCCCTTCCTCATCTGTCTATGTCGCCCTTCCTCATCTGTCTATGTCGTACTTCCGCATCTTTCTATCTCGCCCTTCCACATCTGTCTATGTCATCCTTCCTCATCTGTCTATGTCGAACTTCCATATCTGTCTATGTCGCCCATCCACATCCGTCTATGGCTCCCTTCCTCATCTGTCTATGTCACCCTTCCTCATCTGTCTATGTCACCCTTCCACATCTGTCTATGTTGCCATTCCACATCTGTCTATGTTGCCCTTCCTCATCTGTCTATGTCGCCCTTCCTCATCTGTCTATGTCACCCTTCCACATCTGTCTATGTTGCCCTTCCTCATCTGTCTATGTCGCCCTTCCTCATCTGTCTATGTCGCCCTTCCCCATCTGTCTATGTCGCGCTTCCTCATCTGTCTATGTCGCCCTTCCTCATCTGTCTATGTCGCCCTTCCTCATCTGTCTATGTCGCCCTTCCTCATCTGTCTATGTCGCCCTTCCTCATCTGTCTATGTCGCCCTTCCTCATCTGTCTATATCGCCCTTCCTCATCTGTTTATGTCGCCCTTCCTCATCTGTCTATGTCGCCCTTCCACATCTGTCTATGTCGCCCTTCCTCATCTGTCTATGTCGCCCTTCCTCATCTGTCTATGTCGCCCTTCCTCATCTGTCTATGTCGCCCTTCCTCATCTGTCTATGTCGCCCTTCCTCATCTGTCTATGTTGCCCTTCCACATCTGTCTATGTCGTCCTTCCTCATTTGTCTATGTCGCCCTTCCACATCTTCCTATGTCGCCCTTTCACATACGTATGTCGCCCTTCCTCATCTGTCTATGTCGCCCTTCCTCATCTGTCTATGTCGCCCTTCCACATCTGTCTGTCGCCCTTCCACATCTGTCTTTGTCGCCCTTCCTCTTCTGTCTATGTTGCCCTTTCACATCTGTCTATGTCGCCCTTCCTCATCTGTCTATGTCGCCTCTCCACATCTGTCTATGTCGTCCTTCCACATCTGTCTATGTCGCTCTTCCACATCTGTCTATGTCGCCCTTCCACATCTGTGTATGTCGCCCTTCCACATCTGTCTATGTCGCCCTTCCTCATCTGTCTATGTCGCCCTTCCACATCTGTCTATGTCGCCCTTCCTCATCTGTCTATGTCGCCCTTCCTCATCTGTCTATGTCACCCTTCCACATCTGTCTATGTTGCCCTTCCTCATCTGTCTATGTCGCCCTTCCTCATCTGTCTATGTCGCCCTTCCCCATCTGTCTATGTCGCGCTTCCTCATCTGTCTATGTCGCCCTTCCTCATCTGTCTATGTCGCCCTTCCTCATCTGTCTATGTCGCCCTTCCTCATCTGTCTATGTCGCCCTTCCTCATCTGTCTATGTCGCCCTTCCTCATCTGTCTATATCGCCCTTCCTCATCTGTTTATGTCGCCCTTCCTCATCTGTCTATGTCGCCCTTCCACATCTGTCTATGTCGCCCTTCCTCATCTGTCTATGTCGCCCTTCCTCATCTGTCTATGTCGCCCTTCCTCATCTGTCTATGTCGCCCTTCCTCATCTGTCTATGTCGCCCTTCCTCATCTGTCTATGTCGCCCTTCCACATCTGTCTATGTCGTCCTTCCTCATTTGTCTATGTCGCCCTTCCACATCTTCCTATGTCGCCCTTTCACATACGTATGTCGCCCTTCCTCATCTGTCTATGTCGCCCTTCCTCATCTGTCTATGTCGCCCTTCCACATCTGTCTGTCGCCCTTCCACATCTGTCTTTGTCGCCCTTCCTCATCTGTCTATGTTGCCCTTTCACATCTGTCTATGTTGCCCTTCCTCATCTGTCTATGTCGCCTCTCCACATCTGTCTATGTCGTCCTTCCACATCTGTCTATGTCGCTCTTCCACATCTGTCTATGTCACCCTTCCACATCTGTCTATGTCGCCCTTCCACATCTGTCTATGTCGCCCTTCCTCATCTGTCTATGTCGCCCTTCCACATCTGTCTATGTCGCCCTTCCTCATCTGTCTATGTCGCCCTTCCTCATCTGTCTATGTCGTACTTCCGCATCTTTCTATCTCGCCCTTCCACATCTGTCTATGTCATCCTTCCTCATCTGTCTATGTCGAACTTCCATATCTGTCTATGTCGCCCATCCACATCCGTCTATGGCTCCCTTCCTCATCTGTCTATGTCACCCTTCCTCATCTGTCTATGTCACCCTTCCACATCTGTCTATGTTGCCATTCCACATCTGTCTATGTTGCCCTTCCTCATCTGTCTATGTCGCCCTTCCTCATCTGTCTATGTCACCCTTCCACATCTGTCTATGTTGCCCTTCCTCATCTGTCTATGTCGCCCTTCCTCATCTGTCTATGTCGCCCTTCCCCATCTGTCTATGTCGCGCTTCCTCATCTGTCTATGTCGCCCTTCCTCATCTGTCTATGTCGCCCTTCCTCATCTGTCTATGTCGCCCTTCCTCATCTGTCTATGTCGCCCTTCCTCATCTGTCTATGTCGCCCTTCCTCATCTGTCTATATCGCCCTTCCTCATCTGTTTATGTCGCCCTTCCTCATCTGTCTATGTCGCCCTTCCACATCTGTCTTTGTCGCCCTTCCTCATCTGTCTATGTCGCCCTTCCTCATCTGTCTATGTCGCCCTTCCTCATCTGTCTATGTCGCCCTTCCACATCTGTCTATGTCGTCCTTCCTCATTTGTCTATGTCGCCCTTCCACATCTTCCTATGTCGCCCTTTCACATACGTATGTCGCCCTTCCTCATCTGTCTATGTCGCCCTTCCTCATCTGTCTATGTCGCCCTTCCACATCTGTCTGTCGCCCTTCCACATCTGTCTTTGTCGCCCTTCCTCGTCTGTCTATGTTGCCCTTTCACATCTGTCTATGTCGCCCTTCCTCATCTGTCTATGTCGCCTCTCCACATCTGTCTATGTCGTCCTTCCACATCTGTCTATGTCACTCTTCCACATCTGTCTATGTCACCCTTCCACATCTGTCTATGTCGCCCTTCCACATCTGTCTATGTCGCCCTTCCTCATCTGTCTATGTCGCCTCTCCACATCTGTCTATGTCGTCCTTCCACATCTGTCTATGTCGCCCTTCCACATCTGTCTATGTCGCCCTTCCTCATCTGTCTATGTCGCCTCTCCACATCTGTCTATGTCGTCCTTCCACATCTCTCTATGTCGCCCTTCCACATCTGTCTTTGTCGCCCTTCCTCATCTGTCTATGTCTTCCTTCCTCATCTGTCTATGTCGCCTCTCCACATCTGTCTATGTCACCCTTCCTCATCTGTCAATGTCGCCCTTCCACATCCGTCTATGTCGCCCTTCCTCATCTGTTAATGTCACCCTTCCACATCTGTCTATGTCGCCCTTCCTCATCTGTCTATGTCGCCCTTCCTCATCTGTCTATGTCGCCCTTCCTCATCTGTCTATGTCGCCCTTCCTCATCTGTCTATGTCGCCCTTCCTCATCTGTCTATGTCGCCCTTCCTCATCTGTCTATGTCGCCCTTCCTCATCTGTCTATGTCGCCCTTCCACATCTGCCTATGTCGCCCTTCCACATCCGTCCATGTCGCCCTTCCTCATCTGCGATGGCAAGCCTCATAGCTTCAACGCTGTTTACAACACAAGGAGACAAACTCAAAAATCTGAATTATCACAAAAATATGTCTTGAGCATCCGCATGGTTTGACCTAGAAAAACGAATGTGACTATAATGAGCATGATGGCTTTCTATGTTTTGCTCTACGACCCCCCCCCCACGGGCCCCACAGCATTTGTCTGAAGTCGGTAACGCTTGGCGTGCCAACTTTTGTCTGTCGTGTCCGATCTGTTTGGGCTGCAAATGAATATGATCCCACTGTAGAAAAGGTGGGAGGTTCTCACGAACACAAAAGTGTTTGTCTAATGGTGACCCATAATAAATGAAGTATGGAGGTAGTTTAGTGCCAACAAAAAATAAGGGGTCAAAACCGTATTCCTTATGGGATTTTTGGGGACTGTCATTTTTATATTTATGAATGTGTTTTTCAATGCTTTTCTATGGGCTATACTGTAGTAGTAAGGTCATTTAAAAATATATATGTTTTGTATCAAAACAATTTTTTTTGATACAATCATTATTCTAGATTATTTTGCTGCATAAATATTTATCTATTAATATTAGAGGTTTTTTTCCACCGGTTATTAAGGATGCTGTATGGCACAGCATGATCTTCACAGGATATGATCTTTGGGCAAAGAGTTGTAGTCTTATAAATTTATAAATATAAAATAATTGTGTTTCCATTGATCATCCTGGAGATGTTTCCACAACTTGATTGGAGTCCACCTGTGGTAAATTCAATTGACTGGACATGTTTTGGAAAGGCACACACACCTGTCTATATAAAGGTCCCACAGTTGACAGTGCATGTCAGAGTAAAAACAAAGCCATGAGGTCGAAGGAATTGTCTATAGAGCTCCGAGAGGATTGTGTCGAGGCACAGATCTGGGGAAGGGTACCAAAAAAGGTCTGCAGCATTGAAGGTCCCCAAGAGCACAGTGGCCTCCATCATTCTTAAATGGAAGAAGTTTGGAAGCACCATGACTCTTCCTTGAGCTGGCCACCTGGCCATACAGAGCAATCAGGGGAGAAGGGTCTTGATCTGGGAGGTGACCAAGAACCCGATGGTCACTCTGACAGAGCTCCAGAGTTCCTCTGTGGAGATGGGAGAACCTTCCAGAAGGACAACCATCTCTGCAGCACTCCACCAATCAGGCCTTCATGGTAGAGTGGCCAGACGGAAGCCCCTTCTCACTAAAAGGCACATGACAGCCAACTTGGAATTTGACAAATGGCACTTAAAGACTCTCAGACCATGAGAAGCTAGATTCTCTGGTCTGAAACCAAGATTGAACTCTTTGGCCTGAATGCCAAGCATCATGTCTGGAGGACACCTGGCACCATCCCTACGGTGAAGCATGGAGGTGGCAGCATCATGCTGTGTAGATGTTTTTCAGCAGCAGGGACCAGGAGATGAGTCAGAATCGAAGCATTGATGAACGGAATAAAGTACAGAAAAAACCTGGATGAAAACCTGCTCCATAGCGCTCAGGACCTCAGACTAGAGTGAAAGTTCACTTTCCAACATGACAACTACTCTAAGCACACAGCCAAGACAAAGCAGGAGTGACTTTGGGACAAGTCTCTGAATGTCCTTGAATGAATACTTGTAATAGCTGCCAAAGGTGCTTCAACAAAGTTCTGAGTAAAGGGTCTGAACACTTCTGTTTTAAACTCATTATTTGCTTATATGTGTTTGATAAATTAGCAAAACTTTCTAATAACCTGTTTTTGCTTTGTGATTATTGGGTATTGTGATGTCATTGTGTGGTATTGTGATGTCATTGTGGGGTATTGTGATGTCATTATGCGGTATTGTGATGTCATTATGGGGTATTGGGTGTAGATTGATGAGGGGAAAAAAATAACAATTTAATCAATTTCAGAATAAGGCTGTAACGTAACAAAATGTGGAAAAAGTCAAGGGGTCTGAACACTTTCCGAAGGAGCTGTGTATTACGTTGGTTAGCCAGCCTGTTGCTCTGTGTATTAAGTTGGTTAGCCAGCCTGTTGCTCTGTGTATTAAGTTGGTTAGCCAGCCTGTTGCTCTGTGTATTAAGTTGGTTAGCCAGCCTGTTGCTCTGTGTATTAAGTTGGTTAGCCAGCCTGTTGCTCTGTGTATTAAGTTGGTTAGCCAGCCTGTTGCTCTGTGTATTAAGTTGGTTAGCCAGCCTGTTGCTCTGTGTATTAAGTTGGTTAGCCAGCCTGTTGCTCTGTGTATTAAGTTGGTTAGCCAGCCTGTTGCTCTGTGCATTAAGTTGGTTAGCCAGCCTGTTGCTCTGTGTATTAAGTTGGTAAGCCAGCCTGTTGCTCTGTGTATTAAGTTGGTTAGCCAGCCTGTTGCTCTGTGTATTAAGTTGGTTAGCCAGCCTGTTGCTCTGTGTATTAAGTTGGTTAGCCAGCCTGTTGCTCTGTGTATTAAGTTGGTTAGCCAGCCTTTTGCTCTGTGTATTAAGTTGGTTAGCCAGCCTGTTGCTCTGTGTATTAAGTTGGTTAGCCAGCCTGTTGCTCTGTGTATTAAGTTGGTTAGCCAGCCTGTTGCTCTGTGTATTAAGTTGGTTAGCCAGCCTGTTGCTCTGTGTATTAAGTTGGTTAGCCAGCCTGTTGCTCTGTGTATTAAGTTGGTTAGCCAGCCTGTTGCTCTGTGTATTAAGTTGGTTAGCCAGCCTGTTGCTCTGTGTATTAAGATGGTTAGCCAGCCTGTTGCTCTGTGTATTAAGTTGGTTAGCCAGCCTGTTGCTCTGTGTATTAAGTTGGTTAGCCAGCCTGTTGCTCTGTGTATTAAGTTGGTTAGCCAGCCTGTTGCTCTGTGTATTAAGTTGGTTAGCCAGCCTGTTGCTCTGTGTATTAAGTTGGTTAGCCAGCCTGTTGCTCTGTGTATACAGGAGGAAAGGAAAGGCGAAGAGAAATCTGTTTCATGATAGGCAGGTCACATGCTTCTCCTCCTAATCTTTTATTTAAGTCTAGAAGCCTGTGGCTGACACACATGCACACGCACACACACACAGACACACACACACACACACACACACACACACACACACACACACACACACACACACACACACACACACACACACACACACACACACACACACACACACACACACACACACACACACACACACACACACACACACACTTGGCGGGTGTATTAGTGAAATTTAAAATTGATGTATGTCTGAAAAGGCCCCTAGACCTACTATAATTCTGTCATATAGACTCTTTGACAGTGTCACAAATATTTCATCTAAGCACATCATTATACGGTGACTAGCCCTGCTTTCTCTTCCTCATAATTTTTTAAAATTCTGTTGATGCTGTAGTGCACACTACACTATTCTTCATATTAATTGTTTTTTTAAATATTTTTATGACAAGATGATCAATCGGATGGCGGGGTCATTTGTATGTTTGTGTCTGGGGGTCAGGGACGGGGAAGACTAGAGCTGGGGGTTGGCGAAGACGAGGGCTGGGGGTTGGGGAAGACTAGGGCTGGGGGTTGGGGAAGACTAGGGCTGGGGGTTTGGGAAGACTAGGGCTGGGGGTTTGGGAAGACTAGGGCTGGGGGTTGGGGAAGACTAGGGCTGGGGGTTTGGGAAGACTAGGGCTGGGGGTTGGGGAAGACTAGAGCTGGGGGTTTGGGAAGACTAGGGCTGGGGGTTGGGGAAGACTAGAGCAGGGGGTTGGGGAAGACTAGGGCTGGGGGTTTGGGAAGACTAGGGCTGGGGGTTGGGGAAGACTAGGGCTGGGGGTTTGGGAAGACTAGGGCTGGGGGTTGGGGAAGACTTGGCTGGGGGTTGGGAAGACTAGGGCTGGGGGTGGTGGAAGACTAGGGCTGGGGGTGATGTAAGACTAGGGCTGGGGGTGGTGGAAGACTAGGGCTGGGGTGATGTATGACTAAGGCTGGGGTTGGTGGAAGACTAGGGCTGGGGTTGGGGAAGACTAGGGCTGGGGGTGATGTAAGACTAGGGCTGGGGTTGGGGAAGACTAGGGCTGGGGGTGATGTAAGACTAGGGCTGGGGTTGGGGAAGACTAGGGCTGGGGTTGGGGAAGACTAGGGCTGGGGGTGGTGGTGGGGTCTGGTGAGACTAGGGCTGGGGGTGATGTAAGACTAGGGCTGGGGTTGGGGAAGACTAGGGCTGGGGTTGGGGAAGACTAGGGCTGGGGGTGGTGGTGGGGTCTGGTGAGACTAGGGCTGGGGGTGAGGAAGACTAGGGCTGGGGGTGGTGGTGGGGTCTGGTGAGACTAGGGCTGGGGGTGATGTAAGACTAGGGCTGGGGTTGGGGAAGACTAGGGCTGGGGTTGGGGAAGACTAGGGCTGGGGGTGATGTAAGACTATGGCTGGGGTTGGGGAAGACTAGGGCTGGGGGTGGTGGAAGACTAGGGCTGGGGGTGGTGGAAGACTAGGGCTGGGGGTGGTGGAAGACTAGGGCTGGGGTTGGGGAAGACTAGGGCTGGGGTTGGGGAAGACTAGGGCTGGGGTTGGGGAAGACTAGGGCTGGGGTTGGGGAAGACTAGGGCTGGGGGTGATGTAAGACTAGGGCTGGGGGTGAGGAAGACTAGGGCTGGGGTTGGGGAAGACTAGGGCTGGGGTTGGGGAAGACTAGGGCTGGGGGTGAGGTAAGACTAGGGCTGGGGGAGATGTAAGACTAGGGCTGGGGGTGAGGAAGACTAGGGCTGGGGTTGGGGAAGACTAGGGCTGGGGTTGGGGAAGACTAGGGCTGGGGTTGGGGAAGACTAGGGCTGGGGGTGATGTAAGACTAGGGCTGGGGTTGGGGAAGACTAGGGCTGGGGGTGGTGGAAGACTAGGGCTGAGGTTGGGGAAGACTAGGGCTGGGGGTGGTGGAAGACTAGGGCTGAGGTTGGGGAAGACTAGGGCTGGGGGTGGTGGAAGACTAGGGCTGAGGTTGGGGAAGACTTGGGCTGGGGTTGGGGAAGACTAGGGCTGGGGGAGATGTAAGACTAGGGCTGGGGTTGGGGAAGACTAGGGCTGGGGGTGGTGGAAGCCTAGGGCTGAGGTTGGGGAAGACTTGGGCTGAGGTTGGGGAAGACTAGGGCTGGGGTGATGTATGACTAAGGCTGGGGGTGGTGGAAGACTAGGGCTGGGGGTGGTGGAAGACTAGGGCTGGGGTGGTGGAAGACTAGGGCTGGGGTTGGGGAAGACTAGGGCTGAGGTTGGGGAAGACTTGGGCTGGGGGTGGTGGAAGACTAGGGCTGGGGTTGGGGAAGACTAGGGCTGAGGTTGGGGAAGACTTGGGCTGGGGGTGGTGGAAGACTAGGGCTGGGGTTGGGGAAGACTAGGGCTGGGGTTGGGGAAGACTAGGGCTGGGGGTGAGGTAAGACTAGGGCTGGGGTGATGTATGACTAAGGCTGGGGGTGGTGGAAGACTTGGGCTGGGGTTGGGGAAGACTAGGGCTGGGGTTGGGGAAGACTAGGGCTGGGGTTGGGGAAGACTAGGGCTGGGGTTGGGGAAGACTAGGGCTGGGGGTGATGTAAGACTAGGGCTGGGGGTGAGGAAGACTAGGGCTGGGGTTGGGGAAGACTAGGGCTGGGGTTGGGGAAGACTAGGGCTGGGGGTGAGGTAAGACTAGGGCTGGGGGAGATGTAAGACTAGGGCTGGGGGTGAGGAAGACTAGGGCTGGGGTTGGGGAAGACTAGGGCTGGGGTTGGGGAAGACTTGGGCTGGGGGTGGTGGAAGACTAGGGCTGGGGTTGGGGAAGACTAGGGCTGAGGTTGGGGAAGACTTGGGCTGGGGGTGGTGGAAGACTAGGGCTGGGGTTGGGGAAGACTAGGGCTGGGGTTGGGGAAGACTAGGGCTGGGGGTGAGGTAAGACTAGGGCTGGGGGTGAGGTAAGACTTGGGCTGGGGTGATGTATGACTAAGGCTGGGGGTGGTGGAAGACTTGGGCTGGGGTTGGGGAAGACTAGGGCTGGGGTTGGGGAAGACTAGGGCTGGGGTTGGGGAAGACTAGGGCTGGGGTTGGGGAAGACTAGGGCTGGGGGTGATGTAAGACTAGGGCTGGGGGTGAGGAAGACTAGGGCTGGGGTTGGGGAAGACTAGGGCTGGGGTGATGTATGACTAAGGCTGGGGGTGGTGGAAGACTAGGGCTGGGGTTGGGGAAGACTAGGGCTGGGGTTGGTGGAAGACTAGGGCTGGGGGTGGTGGTGGGGTCTGGTGAGACTAGGGCTGGGGGTGGTGGAAGACTAGGGCTGGGGGTGAGGAAGACTAGGGCTGGGGGTGGTGGTGGGGTCTGGTGAGACTAGGGCTGGGGGTGGTGGAAGACTAGGGCTGGGGGTGAGGAAGACTAGGGCTGGGGGTGGTGGTGGGGTCTGGTGAGACTAGGGCTGGGGGTGGTGGAAGACTAGGGCTGGGGGTGAGGAAGACTAGGGCTGGGGTTGGGGAAGACTAGGGCTGGGGGTGGTGGAAGACTAGGGCTGGGGGTGGTGTTGAGGGTTGGTGAAGACTGGGGCTGGGGGGGTGGTGGGGTCTGTAAGACAAGTGGTGGGGGTGGTGGTGGTGAGGGAAGATGAGGGCTGGGGGTGGTGGTAGGGGTTGGTGAAGACGACGGCTGGGGGTGGTGGTGGGGGAAGACTAGGCTGGGGGTGGTGGTGGAGGAAGACTAGGGCTGGGGGTGGTGGTGGAGGAAGACTAGGGCTGGGGGTGGTGGTGGGGGAAGACTAGGCGGGGGGTGGTGATGAGGGTTGGTGAAGACTAGGGCTGGGGGTG
>NC_088217.1:7347509-7375009 GCF_036934945.1 Oncorhynchus masou masou
TAAATGGCACCCTATTCCCTCTAGTACACTACTTTTGATGAGATTCTAAGGTCGGAAGTAGTGCACTAGAGGGAATAGGGAGCCATTTAGGATTCAGCCTCAGTTGTAGTCACCTCAGTGGGAGTCTTCCACGGGACTCTAACACCCCCTTCTCCCAACCTCAAGACAATACGCTGCTATTATATTATGTAAATGCCATATCTGACTGTCTACCACTGGCAATGATTAATTGCAGCCTATCTGGAGGCAACAATGTGCAAAGGAGACGCAGAGGGATGAAGGGAAGAGGGGATGGAGGGAAGAGGGGATGGAGGGATGAAGGGAAGAGGGGATGGAGGGATGGAGGGAAGAGGGGATGGAGGGAAGAGGGGATGGAGGGATGAAGGGAAGAGGGGATGGAGGGATGGAGGGAAGAGGGGATGGAGGGAAGAGGGGATGGAGGGATGAAGGGAAGAGGGGATGGAGGGAAGAGTGGATGGAGGGAAGAGGGGATGGAGGGATGGAGGGATGGAGGGAAGAGGGGATGGAGGGAAGAGGGGATGGAGGGATGGAGGGAAGAGGGGATGGAGGGAAGAGGGGATGAAGGGAAGAGGGGATGGAGGGATGGAGGGATGGAGGGATGGAGGGAAGAGGGGATGAAGGGAAGAGGGGATGGAGGGATGGAGGGAAGAGGGGATGGAGGGAAGAGGGGATGGAGGGATGAAGGGAAGAGGGGATGGAGGGAAGAGTGGATGGAGGTAAGAGGGGATGGAGGGAAGAGGGGATGGAGGGATGGAGGGATGGAGGGAAGAGGGGATGGAGGGATGAAGGGAAGAGGGGATGGAGAGATGAGGGAAGAGGGGAAGGAGGGAAGAGGGGAAGGAGGGAAGAGGGGATGGAGGGAAGAGGGGATGGAGGGAAGAGGGATGGAGGGAAGAGGGGAAGAGGGGATGGAGGGAAGAGGGGATGGAGGGAAGAGGGGATGGAGGGAAGAGGGGATGGAGGGAAGAGGGGATGGAGGGATGAAGGGAAGAGGGGATGGAGGGATGGAGGGATGGAGGGATGGAGGGAAGAGTGGATGGAGGGAAGAGGGGATGGAGGGATGGAGGGAAGAGGGGATGGAGGGATGGAGGGAAGAGGGGATGGAGGGATGAAGGGAAGAGGGGATGGAGGGATGAAGGGAAGTGAGGCTTCTCCTTGTCAGTGGGCACATAGGGGAGATGAAGCACAAAAAACACTAGATTAGCTGGTGGATCAGGAAGGGTGGACAATGGTATAGCTTTTGTCCTAATTAAGACTATAGCTTTTGTCCTAATTAAAAGACTGTAGCTTTGTTCCTAATTAAGACTCACTGGAGGATTGAGATGTGCAGTATGTTGAAGGCCACAGAAAATAATGCTACTCTAGCAGAGTGGTTGTTAACGAAGACATAGGATGGTACAGGAGACATAGGAGGGTAACGGAGACATGGGGGGGTAACGGAGACATAGGATGGTACAGGAGACATAGGAGGGTAACGGAGACATGGGGGGGGTAACGGAGACATAGGAGGGTAACGGAGACATAGTATGGTAACGAAGACATTGGAGGGTTTCAGGATGTGTTTCATGTCTACCAATGAAACTACTAGATTATCTAGTTACACTGTCTGATAAATTCATGTCCACTGCTGATCTACCAAAAAAACATAACAAAAAAAATCTACACAGAACAAAACTTGAGATCGACATTGCTCTTATTATGCCCTTATTATGCCAGAAATGTGCTATTTGTTTCAGCAACAAAGGTTATCGTTGAATTATGAATTAAATCAGAGCAAAGAAATCAATAGGAATGTTTCTGAGTTTGATTACAGAATGAGTGAGCTCCAGTTTAAATCCTGTCGTGCCTCTGCGTTCGCTTGAACTGAGGAGATGAGGACTCCGGTTGGAAAGCTTGTTAGCTCCCCACATCCCAGCGAGCGAGCGATCGCACACGCACACACACACACACACACACACACACACACACCCTTCCTCCCTCCCTCCAAACTCCTGTAAAATTACGTGGATGATTGAGTCGTTTTTGAAGTTTGAATGATTACTTATTTTGGGGGAATTATTGGAGTGCAGTCAAGTGCAAGGTTTCCCAATTATTGACTGATGTACACAATTTGATGCCATTCAAAAGCCAACTGCTTTCTCATTACATCAATCCAATACATATTTCTCTTCCTTGAATATGAAGTGTGGAACTTCATCGAACATTCCTGTAGCACTAGCCCCCCCCCCTCATGTATTTTACTAAGCAGAGGAACAGGCAGGCATATCCACAGAACAAGAATGAGTTCTAGTTTGATTTCACCATGAAGGTAGAACCCTGGAAGAATTCTGGTTCTAATCCACAAATATAGTTGTATTACCCTTGTAATTGTGCTATCATGCCACACTTGTTATACCAAACAATGGCAAGGAGTGGCATGATGGCACAAAAAGACTGTTACAACTAAAGACTGTGATTCTCTATGCGTGTCACTGCTAATAGGATCTTCATTTGAGACAGTTTGCTACAGCAGGAAATGAATCCATCAGTAACAGGAAATGTGGATTATAATTTTATGGATTTTTTTTGTAGAGGTTGATACACGTCAAAAGTGGAAATGACAAACTTCAAGATGCCTTTTTGTAAACCTCAAATACAACTACACGTTTAAAATGTCCTGCATTGCAAGAAACTTCTACTCCAACAGAAGCTTCTACTCCAACAGAAACCTCTAGTCCAACAGAAACCTCTACTCCAACAGAAGCTTCTACTCCAACAGAAACTTCTACTCCAACAGAAACTTCTACTCCAACAGAAACCTCTACTCCAACAGAAACCTCTACTCCAACAGAAACTTCTACTCCAACAGAAACCTCTACTCCAACAGAAGCTTCTACTCCAACAGAAACCTCTAGTCCAACAGAAACCTCTACTCCAACAGAAGCTTCTACTCCAACAGAAACCTCTACTCCAACAGAAACTTCAACTCCAACAGAAACCTCTACTCCAACAGAAACCTATACTCCAACAGAAACTTCTACTCCAACAGGGTGATGATAATGAAGATTCTAGATCTGTACTCTGCTAAAGCCGTGCAACTTCTCAGGCCCTGAATGTGCACCACCACCTAACACAGAATGTCATGGGATGCAAAGTGTTAGCTGTGACAGTATTTCTAGGAAGTATATAATATCATGACTAATAACCACAAACTGTAGCTAAACCATTACGTTTTCAGTATTCAGACTCATTGAGTTTTTCCACATTTTGTTAGGTTACAAACTTTATTCTAAAATTGACTAAATTGTTTTCCCCCCTTCATTAATCCACACACAATACCCCAAAAACCTGTTTTTGCTTTGTCATTATGGGGCATTGTGTGTAGATTGATGAGGATCTTTGTTTTGTTTTGTTTATTTAATCCATTTTTAGAATAAGGCTGTAACGTAACAAAATGTGGAAGAAGTCCAAGGGTGTGAATACTTCCTGAGGGCCCTGTATCTGAATGTGTTTTCGTCACTTTGCTAACTCACCACACATCAAGAAAAAAAACTAAACCTAAAACAGCCTGTGATGCAGAGGCACTCTAATGTGGTTAGAATATATTTAATTTATCACAACCGCCATCTTTCTTTCATCTGTCACAGAGACCAGTTTGATTTATGCTATTCCTAATGCCAAATCATTTCCTTATGCCTGATAAGTTAAAAAATATTACAAAATGTATTATGAAAATACTTTCCCCCTACTCTCTGGACCAGAAATCAAATAACGTGTAAAAAAAGGGGAATTATGTAAATTGAATTGTATAGATATTTTCCAAGAATGACAGATATCCTCTGCTATTACCTGCAGCAAAGGAGATAAAGAAATAATGGATAAATGGCTGTAATAAATGAATACATAGGCAACGTACAAGACGATTGACACATAACTAGATAAATATACCCGCAGTTACAGCATAGTCCACATAAAGCCTTTTTATTACAATAGATGTGAAAAACATAGCTTGTTGAAGCAGCACTACGGGCAATGTGCATTAGAGGCCGTTTGGTGGATAATGTACTGCCAGTTGTCTACTCAGACTCATAGCTACCTTTCATGTACTGTAAATTATTACATTTTTCACACTATTAGAAGCAGGTAGCATTTGCGCAGCCTGTGTTCATGTACGTTAAGCATTGGGATATTATGTGTCTTGTTGACTGTGTGTGTTTTTTTTGTTCCTCGTACTGCTACTCACAAACACCCCTCATAGCCTGGTTCCTCTCTAGGTTTCTTCCTAGGTTCTGGCCTTTCTAGGGAGTTTTTCCTAGCCACCGTGCTTCTACACCTGCATTGCTTGCTGTTTGTGGGTTTTCGGCTGGGTTTCTGTACAGCACTTTGAGATATCAGCTGATCTAAGAAGGGCTATATAAATGCATTTGATTTGATTTGATTTGAAACATGGGCTTAAGGAAACTGGCGCCTTAGCGGTTCATAAGCACAACAAAAAAAAGATAATTTGCATCTAATACGTTGGTCCCTCTGCTTGTTCGGTCGGCGTTCGGCGTTCGGCGGTCGACGTCACCAGTTTTCTAGCCGCCAACGATCTACTTTTCATTTTCCATTTGTTTTTTCTTCATTGTACACACCTGAACACTCCTCTCCAGGAGTCTGAGGTGCAGGAGGTTCCTCCGCCCCCTCTGGACATCGAGGGGGCCCCGGCGTAAATTGTTCGAGCCATCATGGACTCAAGGCGTCGGGCGAGGGGCCTTCAGTACCTCGTGGAGTGGGAGGGGTACGGTCCGGAGGAGAGATGCTGGTGGAGGACATTCTGGACCTGTCGTTACTGCTGGAATTTCATCGTCTCCACCCAGATCGTCCTGCGCCTCGTCCTCCGGGTGTCGACGCGCTGCCGAAGCCGCGAGGGGGGGGGGGGGGGGGTTACTGTCACGACTTCCGACAGAGTTGGTCCCTCTCCTTGTTCGGGCGGCGGTCGACGTCACCGGTTTTCTAGCCCGCCACAGGAAACACATGTATGTCAACTAGCTCTTGAATCGCTAATTAGTTTCAGATGGTGCTGACTGGTGAATGACATGTTAACTGCATCAATCCCACATCATGGTACATCATTATGGATATCGAAGGTCAATCTCCTTCATCAATACCACCTCATTATCATATAGGTCATTCTCCATCAATTCCACCTCATGGTACATCATTATGGGTATATAAGGTCAATCTCCATCAATTCCACCTCATGGTACATCATTATGGGTATATAAGGTCAATCTCCATCAATACAACCTCATGGTACATCATTATGGGTATAGAAGGTCAATCTCCATCAATACAACCTCATGGTACATCATTATGGGTATAGAAGGTCAATCTGCTTCATCAATAACACTCCATTATTGTGTTTATAAGGTCAATCTCCATCAATTCCACCTCATGGTACATCATTATGGGTCTATAAGGTCAATCTCCATCAATTCCACCTCATGGTACATCATTATGGGTCTATAAGGTAAATCTCCATCAATACCACCTCATGGTACATCATTATGGGTCTATAAGGTAAATCTCCATCAATACCACCTCATGGTACATCATTATGGGTCTATAAGGTCAATCTCCATCAATACAACCTCATGGTACATCATTATGGGTCTATAAGGTAAATCTCCATCAATACCACCTCATGGTACATCATTATGGGTATATAAGGTCAATGTACTTCTTCAATATCACCTCATGGTCCAGCATGATGGATATAGAAGGTCAATGTCCTTCCAATTGGATGCCTTTCAGCACACAATCAGGAAGGCCATAAGCATTTCCACAACACACACACACACACACACACACACACACACACACACACACACACACACACACACTCCTGCCTCGCCTACCTGGCCGATGCCGTGAGGCTAGCGAGGAGGAAGTTGAAGCGAAAGACTAGCTCTAATCAATCACCATCCACACAGCTGGACCTGGCATGCACTGAGATCACTGTGTTGTGGAAATTGAATCTGGTTCGTATCGCAAGGAAATGTATGGAAATGGCCTTCACGTGTGTGTGTGTGTGTGTGTGTGTGTGTGTGTGTGTGTGTGTGTGTGTGTGTGTGTGTGTGTGTGTGTGTGTGTGTGTGTGTGTGTGTGTGTGTGTGTGTGTGTGTGTGTGCGCGCGTGTGTGTGTGTGTGTGTGTGTGCAAGCATGCGTGCATTTGTGCGTGTTGGGGTGATAGTGGTAGAAGAAATCTGTGTCACAAGTGTTAAATTAGGAAAATAGACTTGTTTAATAGTGAGTTTCTGGACTATGTATGGAAAGACTAAGAGAATTAGGGAACTTTATTAAAGGGAGACTCAGCGAGATGACGTTGCAACAAACAGCACAGCATACATTGAGATTTGACTTAAGACTCATACAGTCACACAGAGTATCTGCGCGTATGTCCTGAATAAGTCAGTTTTGTCGTGCATGTTCATTTATGTCCCGAGGCCCAAAGGTAAGATATCTTGTTTGAACGACTTAGTATCTTGTTCAAACAATTTCTCTCTGTTGCTTAGCCACGAGCTCAGGGCATGCTCTTCCTAGCGTTTTGTGGTTTCCTTTATTATTATTCTAATAATTAGGCTCATTGGTTTGTAATGATTTAGCCCAAGCCACCCGCAGCAGCCAATATCTAGTTTATATTCTACTTTCTACCATTAGGATATGTCGTTTCTATTGTGACGACCCTCCCACTCTGTCTGCCGTATTCTCTCTTTGTTCTTGTTTCCTTGTTAGGATGCCGTTGGGCGGAGTTGGGGAGGGTCATCAGCTACATGGGAAACACCTGGGCCCGGTGTGTCCCAGGATAAATACACCACTTCCCCATTCATGGAGGAGACTCTCTCCATGCAGACACACCTGGGCCCGGTGTCTCCCAGGATAAATACACCACTTCCCCATTCATGGAGGAGACTCTCTCCATGCAGACACACCTGGGCCCGGTGTCTCCCAGGATAAATACACCACTTCCCCATTCATGGAGGAGACTCTCTCCATGCAGACACACCTGGGCCCGGTGTCTCCCAGGATAAATACACCACTTCCCCATTCATGGAGGAGACTCTCTCCATGCAGACACACCTGGGCCCGGTGTGTCCCAGGATAAATACACCACTTCCCCATTCATGGAGGAGACTCTCTCCATGCAGACACACCTGGGCCCGGTGTGTCCCAGGATAAATACACCACTTCCCCATTCATGGAGGAGACTCTCTCCATGCAGACACACCTGGGCCCGGTGTGTCCCAGGATAAATACACCACTTCCCCATTAATGGAGGAGACTCTCTCCATGCAGACACCTTTACAGATTGTGTTGTGTTTCTTGGTGGTTGTTTGCTTTGGCATCTTTCAACACCCTGCATTATCACATTCATTCATGCAAAACCCTCACTTACACTACTGATTACACACACCACTGTATATTATACTTAAGTTACTTATTTAATAAATATATATTTTGTTACTCCTTATCTCCACGTTGTCTCCCTTTGTTACGGGCTTTGAGTCGGTTTGTGACACTATTTTTTGAAGGACATTGTATATTAACAGATGTTTTTTCGGTAGGCAATACATAGGCTACTGTACATTTGATGTGTTATTCTTGGACTAGAAACAACATAATATAATCCATTTTTATGAAGCTGAAAATATCAGAAATAAATCGTCAATTATTTAGGTCAGTATCAGTGTTTTTTTCGTAAATAAAAGGGAATAAATAATCTGTTCGCAACGGTGAAGCGATTTGCGCACAGAAGCTAGAACCAACAAGTTTCACGTGCATTGAGTAAAGGCAAATTCACTCTACAAATAAAAAATATATTATTATAAAGACAGGATAATACACATCTAAAGGCTTAGTTTCTTAAAGGTATATTAGCGGGAACATATCCATAATGCAATCAAGAGAAGGGAGAATTGAATATATTTGATCAGACATTCTATATGAGACTTATAAAACAGATTTTGTCTGTAATCGAACAGTTTGTCAACCAGGGCATGCACAATGGTGATATCACCAAAAGAAAACACAGATTATTGGTGCCTAAAAACAGATCCACGCCAGTAATTGAATTATCTAAATCCCCAAAGGAACAACATACTGATAGGCCGACGGGAATACGCAGTCGTCCTTGATTGTGAGCTAAAATGAAAATGTTGAATGAAATGTGAGCGACACAAGAGTTTCCCATCAACGGAGTCAACATACAGAAAGAGTTGTATTGTGATGTCATAAGGGGAATCGTACAGACCGTTGGACTAGTTATCTCAAGCTCTCTGGCAGAGAAGTAACCTATGTGAACTTTTTTAGCTTAAATTTATCAATTAATTTATTTTTATTTTTATTTCACCTTTATTTAACCAGGTAGGCTAGTTGAGAACAAGTTCTCATTTACAACTGCGACCTGGCCAAGATAAAGCATAGCAGTGTGAACAGACAACACAGAGTTACACATGGAGTAAACAATTAACAAGTCAATAACACAGTAGAAAAAAAGGGGAGTCTATATACAATGTGTGCAAAAGGCATGAGGAGGTAGGCGAATAATTACAATATTGCAGATTAACACTGGATTGATAAATGATCATGTACAGGTAGAGATATTGGTGTGCAAAAGAGCAGAAAAGTAAATAAATAAAAACTGTGGGGATGAGGTAGGTGAAAATGGGTGGGCTATTTACCAATAAATTATGTACAGCTGCAGCGATCGGTTAGCTGCTCGGATAGCTGATGTTTGAAGTTGGTGAGGGAGATAAAGGTCTCCAACTTCAGCGATTTTTGCAATTCGTTCCAGTCACAGGCAGCAGAGTACTGGAACGAAAGGCGGCCGAATGAGGTGTTGGCTTTAGGGATGATCAGTGAGATACACCTGCTGGAGCGCGTTCTACGGATGGGTGTTGCCATCGTGACCAGTGAACTGAGATAAGGCGGAGCTTTACCTAGCATGGCCTTGTAGACGACCTGGAGCCAGTGGGTCTTGCGACGAATATGTAGCGAGGGCCAGCCGACTAGAGCATACAAGTCGCAGTGGTGGGTAGTATAAGGTGCTTTAGTGACAAAACGGATGGCACTGTGAAAAACTGCATCCAGTTTGCTGAGAAGAGTGTTGGAAGCAATTTTGTAGATGACATCGCCGAAGTCGAGGATCGGTAGGATAGTCTGTTTTACTAGGGTGAGCTTGGCAGCGTGAGTGAAGGAGGCTTTGTTACGGAATAGAAAGCCGACTCTTGATTTGATTTTCGATTGGAGATGTTTGATATGGGTCTGGAAGGAGAGTTTGCAGTCTAGCCAGACACCTAGGTACTTATAGGTGTCCACATATTCAAGGTCGGAACCATCCAGTGTGGTGATGCTAGTCGGGCAAGCGGGTGCAGGCAGCGATCGGTTGAAAAGCATGCATTTGGTTTTACTAGCGTTTAAGAGCAGTTGGAGGCCACGGAAGGAGTGTTGTATGGCATTGAAGCTCGTTTGGAGGTTAGATAGCACAGTGTCCAATGACGGGCCGAAAGTATATAGAATGGTGTCGTCTGCGTAGAGGTGGATCAGGGAATCGCCCGCAGCAAGAGCAACATCATTGATATATACAGAGAAAAGAGTCGGCCCGAGAATTGAACCCTGTGGCACCCCCATAGAGACTGCCAGAGGACCGGACAGCATGCCCTCCGATTTGACACACTGAACTCTGTCTGCAAAGTAATTGGTGAACCAGGCAAGGCAGTCATCCGAAATACCAATATAGCAATTAAAGTATCCATCTCCAATTAAATGAATGAACTTCAGAGATAATAGGCTGGTTTATGCTGTGAACAGAACAAATCTTATTTTGTGATATCACAGAAGGTATGAAGATCTCTGCTCGGCTTCAAACTCCCTGATTGATAAATATGGCCCATATGCATTGTGACACTGTTGTTTGTCAAATACATAATTAGACCTGAGTTAAACCTCTTCCAGCTAATAAAATGGTTTATTATTGTTGCTGCTACTACAACATGAGGCGAGACATCTGCCACAGGAAATTGATCCCTGCAATGTGACGATTTAATCCATTCATAAAAAAATGTTTATTCATTTTTCCCATTCCTCCTTGCAAAACAGCTCGAGCTCAGTGAGGTTGGATGGAGAGCATTTGTGAACAGCAGTTTTCAGTTCTTTCCACAGATTCTCGATTGGATTCAGGTCTGGACTTTGACTTGGCCATTCTAACACCTGGATATGTTTATACTATCACAGTGCAGGTGCATAAATACGGAGACTTGATTACACACAGGTGGATTGTATTTATCATCATTAGTCATTTAGGTCAACATTGGATCATTCAGAGATCCTCGCTGAACTTCTGGAGAGAGTTTGCTGCACTGAAAGTAAAGGGGCTGAATAATTTTGCACACCCAATTTTTCAGTTTTTGATTTGTTAAAAAAGTTTGAAATATCCAATGAATGTCGTTCCACTTCATGATTGTGTCCCACTTGTTGTTGATTCTTCACAAAAAATTACAGTTTTATATCTTTATGTTTGAAGCCTGAAATGTGGCAAAAGGTCGCAAAGTTCAAGGGGGCCGAATACTTTTGCAAGGCACTGTATATGGGGCTTTGGTGACAAAACGGATGGCCCTGTGATGACTGCATCCAATTTGTTGAGTAGAGTGGTCAGTTTTACGATGTTTGGCAGCATGCGTGAAGGATGCTTTGTTGCGAAATAGGAAGCTGATTCTAGATTTAATTTAGGATTAGAAATGCTTAATGTGAGTCAGGAAAGACAGTTTACAGTCCAACCAGACACCTAGGTATTTGTAGTTGTCCACATATTCTAAGTCAGAATCATTCAGAGTAGTGATGTTGTAAGGGCGGGCAGGTGCGGGCAGCAATTGGTTGAAGAGCATGCATTTAGTTTTACTTGCATTTAAGAGCAGTTGGAGGCCACGGAAGAAGAGTTGTATGGCATTGAACCTCCTCGTCTGGAGGTTAGTTACCACAGGTCCAAAGAAGGGTCGGAAGTATACAGAATGGTGTCGTCTTTGTAGAGGTGGATCAGAGTATCACCAGCAGCAAGAGCGACATCATTGATATATACAGAGAAGAGAGTCGGCCCGAGAATTGAACCCTGTTGCATCCCTATAGAGACTGCCAGAGGTCCGGACAACAGGCCCTCCGATTTTGACACACTGAACTCTATCAGAGAAGTACTTGGTGAAGCATTCCAATTCATCCCAAAGGTGTTTGATGAGGTTGAGGTCAGGGTTCTATACAGTCCAGTCAAGTCCTTCCACACTGACAAAACATTTAATTATGGACCTCACTTTGTGCGCATGAACATTGTCATGCTGAAACAGGAAAGGGCCTCCCCCAAACCGTTGCTACAAAGTTGGAAGCACAGAATTGTCTAAAATGTTAAGATTTCCCTTCACTGGACCTAAGGGGCCCGAACCATTAATAACAGCCCCAGACCATTAGTTCTCCTCCACCAGATATGCGATGGAGCAGGTAGCGTTCTCCTGGCTACCACCAAAAACACAGATTTGTCTGTCGAACTGCCAGGTGTTGAAGAGTGATTAATCAATCCAGAGAACGAGTTTCCACTCCTACAGAGTTCATGTCTGTAGGATTCCAGTCCAGGCTTTATTGTCGTGAAGTAATCATGTCTGTAGGATTCCAGTCCAGGCTTTATTGTAGTGAAGTAATCATGTCTGTAGGATTCCAGTCCAGGCTTTATTGTATTGAAGTAATCATGTCTGTAGGATTCCAGTCCAGGCTTTATTGTAGTGAAGTAATCATGTCTGTAGGATTCCAGTCCAGGCTTTATTGTAGTGAAGTTGGATTCAGGCTACACGAAAACAACAAGCTCATGACAACTGGAGTGGAAAATATTCTTGCTATCTCAGATTGTTCTGACATTTAAGAAAGAGATTGGTTTTAGGTTTTCATTATAATTTTGGTTAAAGTCAGTGTTCCCCAACACTGGTCCTGCAGTACCCCCAACAGCCCAACCCTGGTCCTCCAGTACCCCCAACAGCCCAACCCTGTTCCTCCAGTACCCCCAACAGCCCAACCATGTTCCTCCAGTACCCCCAACAGCCCAACCCTGTTCCTCCAGTACCCCCAACAGCCCAACCCTGGCCCTCCAGTACCCCCAACAGCCCAACCCTGTTCCTCCAGTACCCCCAACAGCCCAACCCTGGTCCTGCAGTACCCCCAACAGCCCAACCCTGGTCCTGCAGTACCCCCAACAGCCCAAACCTGGCCCTCCAGTACCCCCAACAGCCCAACCCTGGCCCTCCAGTACCCCCAACAGCCCAACCCTGGCCCTCCAGTACCCCCTACTGCCCAACCCTGTTCTTCCAGTTCCCCCAACAGCCCAAACCTGGCCCTCCAGTACCCCCAACAGCTCAACCCTGTTCCTCCAGTTCCCCCAACAGCCCAACCCTGTTCCTCCAGTACCCCCAACAGCCCAACCCTGGCCCTCCAGTACCCCCAACAGCCCAACCCTGGCCCTCCAGTACCCCCAACAGCCAAACCCTGGCCCTCCAGTACCCCCAACAGCCCAACCCTGGCCCTCCAGTACCCCCAACAGCCCAACCCTGGCCCTCCAGTACCCCCAACAGCCCAACCCTGTTCCTCCAGTTCCCCCAACAGCCCAACCCTGTTCCTCCAGTTCCCCCAACAGCCCAACCCTGTTCCTCCAGTTCCCCCAACAGCCCAACCCTGGCCCTCCAGTACCCCCAACAGCCCAACCCTGGCCCTCCAGTACCCCCAACAGCCCAACCCTGGCCCTCCAGTACCCCCAACAGCCCAACCCTGGCCCTCCAGTACCCGCAACAGCCCAACCCTGGCCCTCCAGTACCCCCAACAGCCCAACCCTGTTCCTCCAGTTCCCCCAACAGCCCAACCCTGGCCCTCCAGTACCCCCAACAGCCCAACCCTGGCCCTCCAGTACCCCCAACAGCCCAACCCTGGCCCTCCAGTACCCACAACAGCCCAACCCTGGCCCTCCAGTACCCCAACAGTGCACATTTATTGCATTATTGTCATTATCAGTTGCTTCAAACATTGCAAGGAGTATAATGACTCCAAGATGTCTGTATCATTTGCTGTTCACAGATCATAGGGATTTACAGGAATACTACTTTTCTCAACAACGGTTTGTAATACAAATGTTAAACGGATGTTAAACATTCTTCCTCCCAACGAAGTTCCTATATGGGAATGGCCACAACAATTTGACATGTCAAAAATATTTTCTGCTGCTGTGGAATTGTTTTTTATTCATACTGCAAGCCATAAAGGTAGAGATAGTAATGTATACTTTTGAGTTCTCAAAAGATAACTAGCTTCATATAACGTAACATTTGAATTTGCCTTCAAGATTTCACCTGTGCCAGGTGATTTTACATTGCAGATCAATGTATCACTTTGGCATGTTGTACTAATGAAATATTCATGTTTAGAGTATATTGACTCCCTGTTATTGCACCTCAGTGTCGATAAACCTCATTAAAGTGGAAGAGCTGAATTAGGCAAAGCTTTTTGATTTTATTAAGCTCCTCATTTGCTGAAGCCAATGCGATCACTACTTTTAATTTGGTCCGACACAAAATGAAAAGAACAACATTATACACAAAATACTTGACATACAGTGTAGCATAACGTAGCGTAGCATTGCGTAGCATTGCGTAGCATAGCGTAACATAACCTAGCATAGTGTAATGTAATGTTGCATAGCGTAGCATAGTGTAATGTAATGTTTCATAACGTAGCATAGCATTGCGTAGCATAGCGTAACATAACCTAGCATAGTGTAACGTAATGTTGCATAGCGTAGCATAGTGTAATGTAATGTTGCATAACGTAGCGTAGTATTGCGTTATGCTACATTACACTATGCTACCCTATGCAACATTACATTACACTATGCAAGGTTATGTTATGCTATGCTACGTTACCGTGCCTTGCAAAAGTATTCATCCCACTTGGCGTTTTTCCTATTTTGTTGCATTTACAACCTGCAATTTAATTTGATTTTCAATTTGTATTTCATGTAATGGACATACACAAAATAGTCCAAATTGGTGAAGTGAAATGAAAAAAACAACTTGCTTCAAAAAATTACAAAAATGTTTCAATGCAAAACTGGTGCTTGCATATGTATTCACCCACGTTGCCATGAAGCCCATAACTACAAATACTTAGGTGTCTGGTTGGGGCAGCAGTGTAGCCTAGTGTTTAGAGCTTTGGACTAGTAACCAGAAGATTGCAAGTCCAAACCCCCGAGCTGACAAGGTACAAATCTGTCGTTCTGCCCCTGAACAGGCAGTTAACCCACTGTTCCTAGGCCGTCATTGAAAATAAGAATTTGTTCTTAACTGACTTGCCGAGTAAAATAAAAATAAATATTTATCTCAAAAAAATCTCATTCTAACTTCAGTAGTTCTAAAACTAAAATGATTGAGCATAGAGCCTCATCAAATTACAGAAATACTCATAATAAACATTGATAAAGATACAACTGTAATACATGGAATTAGAGATATACTTCTCCTTAATGCAACCGCCGTGTCAGATTTTTTAAAAACTTGACGGAAAAAGCAAACCATGCAATAATCTGAGACCAGCGTTCAGACAACAAAGAAGCCAAAGCGATATCCGCCATATTGGGTAGTCAACATTAGTCAAAAATAGCATGAGAAATATTCACTTACCTTTGATGATCTTCATCAGAATGCACTCCCAGGAATCCCAGGCCCACAATAAATGCTTGATTTGTTCGATAATGTCCATAATTTATGTCCAAATAGATCCTTCTGTAAGAAAATCCAACGCGTGCAATGCGTCCAACGTGTGCAGTTCGTGTGCACCTTCTCCTCCCTCCTGAATCCTCCCCCCCCCCTCCTCCCTCTCTGCAGATGACTTCGTCAACCATTTTGAAAAGAAGGTCGACGACATCCGATCCTCGTTTGCTAAGTCAAACGACACCGCTGGTTCTGCTCACACTGCCCTACCCTGTGCTCTGACCTCTTTCTCCCCTCTCTCTCCAGATGAAATCTCGCTTCTTGTGACGGCCGGCCGCCCAACAACCTGCCCGCTTGACCCTATCCCCTCCTCTCTTCTCCAGACCATTTCCGGAGACCTTCTCCCTTACCTCACCTCGCTCATCAACTCATCCCTGACCGCTGGCTACGTCCCTTCCGTCTTCAAGAGAGCGAGAGTTGCACCCTTCTGAAAAAACCTACACTCGATCCCTCCGATGTCAACAACTACAGACCAGTATCCCTTCTTTCTTTTCTCTCCAAAACTCTTGAACGTGCCGTCCTTGGCCAGCTCTCCCGCTATCTCTCTCAGAATGACCTTCTTGATCCAAATCAGTCAGGTTTCAAGACTAGTCATTCAACTGAGACTGCTCTTCTCTGTATCACGGAGGCGCTCCGCACTGCTAAAGCTAACTCTCTCTCCTCTGCTCTCATCCTTCTAGACCTATCGGCTGCCTTCGATACTGTGAACCATCAGATCCTCCTCTCCACCCTCTCCGAGTTGGGCATCTCCGGCGCGGCCCACGCTTGGATTGCGTCCTACCTGACAGGTCGCTCCTACCAGGTGGCGTGGCGAGAATCTGTCTCCTCGCCACGCGCTCTCACCACTGGTGTCCCCCAGGGCTCTGTTCTAGGCCCTCTCCTATTCTCGCTATACACCAAGTCACTTGGCTCTGTCATAACCTCACATGGTCTCTCCTATCATTGCTATGCAGACGACACACAATTAATCTTCTCCTTTCCCCCTTCTGATGACCAGGTGGCGAATCGCATCTCTGCATGTCTGGCAGACATATCAGTGTGGATGACGGATCACCACCTCAAGCTGAACCTCGGCAAGACGGAGCTGCTCTTCCTCCCGGGGAAGGACTGCCCGTTCCATGATCTCGCCATCACGGTTGACAACTCCATTGTGTCCTCCTGCCAGAGCGCTAAGAACCTTGGCGTGATCCTGGACAACACCCTGTCGTTCTCAACCAACATCATGGCGGTGGCCCGTTCCTGTAGGTTCATGCTCTACAACATCCGCAGAGTACGACCCTGCCTCACACAGGAAGCGGCGCAGGTCCTAATCCAGGCACTTGTCATCTCCCGTCTGGATTACTGCAACTCGCTGTTGGCTGGGCTCCCTGCCTGTGCCATTAAACCCCTACAACTCATCCAGAACGCCGCAGCCCGTCTGGTGTTCAACCTTCCCAAGTTCTCTCACGTCACCCCGCTCCTCCGCTCTCTCCACTGGCTTCCAGTTGAAGCTCGCATCCGCTACAAGACCATGGTGCTTGCCTACGGAGCTGTGAGGGGAACGGCACCGCAGTACCTCCAGGCTCTGATCAGGCCCTACACCCAAACAAGGGCACTGCGTTCATCCACCTCTGGCCTGCTCGCCTCCCTACCACTGAGGAAGTACAGTTCCCGCTCAGCCCAGTCAAAACTGTTCGCTCCTCTGGCCCCCCAATGGTGGAACAAACTCCCTCACGACGCCAGGACAGCGGAGTCAATCACCACCTTCCGGAGACACCTGAAACCCCACCTCTTCAAGGAATACCTAGGATAGGATAAGTAATCCTTCTCACCCCCCCCCTTAATGATTTAGATGCACTATTGTAAAGTGGCTGTTCCACCAATTTGTAAGTCGCTCTGGATAAGAGCGTCTGCTAAATGACTTAAATTTTAAATGTAAAGAAAAGTTCTAAAAAGTTCAAAAAGTTATATAACAGTCCGTAGAAGCCCTGTCAAAGTAATTATAGAATCAATCTTTAGGATGTTTTTAACATAAATGTTCAATAATGTTCCAATTGGAGAATTCCTCTGTCTGTAGAAAATCAATGGAACGAGAGCTAACTCTCTCGTGACCGCGCGTCACGAGACCAAGTCACTCTGCCAGACCACTGACTCAAACAGATCTCATGAGCCCGTCCTTTATAGTAGAATCCCCAAACAAGTTTCTAAGGAGGTGATATGTACTTTCTTGACACAATGATGAAAATAATCATGGCCTCTAAACCTTCAAGCTGCATACTGGACCCTATTCCAACTAAACTACTGAAAGAGCTGCTTCCTGTACTTGGCCCTCCTATGTTGAACATAATAAACATCTCTCTATCCACCGGATGTGTACCAAACTCACTAAAAGTGGCAGTAATAAAGCTTCTCTTGAAAAAGCCAAACCTTGACCCAGAAAATATATAAAATTATTGGCCTATATCGAATCTTCCCTTCCTCTCAACATTTTTAGAAAAGGCTGTTGCGCAGCAACTCACCGCCTCCCTGAAGACAAACAATGTGTACGAAATGCTTCAGTCTGGTTTTAGACCCCATCATAGCACTGAGACTGCACTTGTGAAGTAAATGACCTTTTAATGGCATCAGACCCAATCTGGCATCTGTCCTGGTGCTCCTAGACCTTAGTGCTGCTTTTGATACCATCGAACATCACATTCTTTTGGAGAAATTTGGATCCCAAATTGGTCTACACGGACAAGTTTTGACCTGGTTTTGATCTTATCTGTCGGAAAGATATCAGTTTGTCTCTGTGAATAGCTTGTCCTCTGACAAATCAACCGTAAAATTCAGTGTTCCTCAAGGTTCCGTTTTAGGACCACTATTGTTCTCACTATATATTTTACCTCTTGTGAATGTCATTCAAAAACATAATGTTAATGTTCACTGCTGTGTGGATGACACACAGCTATACATTTCAATGAAACATGGTGATGCCCCCAAATTGCCTTCTCTAGAAGCCTATGTTTCAGACATAAGGAAGTGGATGGCTGCAAACTTTCTACTTTTAAACTCAGACAAAACAGAGATGCTTGTTCTACGTCCCAAGAAACAAAGATATCTTCTGTTGGATCTGCAAATTACTCTTAATGCTTGTACAGTCGTCTCAAATTAAACTGCAAAGGACCTCGGCGTTACTCTTGACCCCGATCTCTCTTTTGACGAACATATCAAGTCTGTTTCAAGGACAGCTTTTTCCATCTACGTAACATTGCAAAAATCTGAAACTTTCTGTCCACAAATGATGCAGAAAAATTAATCCATGCTTTTGTTACTTCTAGGTTAGACTACTGCAATGCTCTACTTTCCGGCTACCTGGATAAAGCAATAAATAAACTTCAGCTAGTGCTAAATACGGCTGCTAGAATGCGGACTAGAACCCAAAAATTTGATCATATTACTCCAGTGCTAGCCTCCCTACACTGGCTTCCTGTCAAGGCAAGGGCCGATTTCAAGGTTTTACTGCTAACCTACAAAGCATTACATGGGCTTGCTCCTACCTATCTCTCTGAATTGGTCCTGCCGTACATACCTATACGTATGCTACGGTCTAATTGTCCCTAGAATGTCTAAGCAAACAGCTGGAGGCAGGGCTTTCTCCTAAAGAGCTCCATTTTTATGGAATGGTCTGCCTACCCATGGGAGAGACGTAAACTCGGTCTCAACCTTTAAGTCTTTACTGAAAACTCATCTCTTCAGTGGGTCATATGATTGCGTGTAGTCTGGCCCAGGAATGTGAAGGTGAACGGAAAGGCTCTGGAGCAACGAACGGCCCTTGCTGTCTCTGCCTGGCCGGTTCCCGTCTTTCCACTGGGATTCTCTGCTCTGGCAGAGTAGCCTAGTGGTTAGAGCGTTGGACTAGAAACCGAAAGTTTGCAAGTTCAAATCCCCGAGCTGACAAGGTACAAATCTGTTGTTCTGCCCCTGAACAGGCAGTTAACCCACTGTTCCTAGGCTGTCATTGAAAATAAGAATTTGTTCTTAACTGACTTGCCTAGTAAAATAAAGGTAAAATTAAAAAAAAAATTACAGGGGCTGTGTCAGTGGCTTACTGGTGCTCTTTCATGCCGTCCCTAGGAGGGGTACGTCACTTGAGTGGGTTGAGTCACTGATGTGATCTTCCTGTGTGGGTTGGCGCCCCCCCCCCCTTGGGTTGTGCCGTGGTGGAGATCTTTGTGGGCTATACTCGGCATTGTCTCCGGTTGGTAACTTGGTGGTTGAAGATATCCCTCTAGTGGTGTGGGGGCTGTGCTTTGGCAAAGTGGGTGGGGTTATATCCTTCCTGTTTGGCCCTGTCCGGGGGTATCATTGGATGGGGACACAGTGTCTCCTGACCCCTCCTGTCTCAGCCACCTGTATTTATGCCGCAGTAGTATATGTGTCGGGGGGCTCGGGTGAGTTTGTTATATCTGGAGTACTTCTCCTGTCTTATCCGGTGTCCTGTGTGAATTTTAGTATGCTCTCTCTAATTCTCTCTTTCTCTCTTTCTTTCTCTCTCTCGGAGGACCTGAGCCCTAGGACCATGTCTAAGGACTACCTGGCATGGTGACTCCTTGCTGTCTCCAGTCCAACTGGCCGTGCTGCTGCTCCAGTTTCAACTGTTCTGCCTGCGGCTATGGAACCCTGACCTGTTCACCGGACGTGCTACCTGTCCCAGACCTATTATTTGACCATGCTGGTCATTTAGAAACATTTGAACATCTTGGCCATTTCTGTTATAATCTCCACCCGGCACAGCCAGAAGAGGACTGGCCACCCCTCATAGCCTGGTTCCTCTCTAGGTTTCTTCCTAGGTTTTGGCCTTCCTAGGGAGTTCTTCCTAACCAATGTGCTTCAAAACCTGCATTGTTTGCTATTTGGGGTTTTAGGCTGGGTTTCTGTTCAGCACTTTGAGATATCAGCTGATGTACGAAGGGCTATATAAATACATTTGATTTGACTTGATGGGGAGAGGCGTTGTGCCGTGAGGTGTTGCTTTATTTGTTTGTTTTTCAAACCACGTTTGCTGCTCAATTGCGTTATATGAGATGGAATGGGAGTTCTGTGCATTTATGGCTGTGTATAATACTGTACGTTTCCTTGAATTTGTTCTGGACCTGGTGGGACTGTGAAAAGACCCCTGGTGGCATGTCTGGTGATGTAAGTGTGTGTATCAGTGCCTTATGTAAGTTGACTATGCCAACTATTCAGAATGTTCAACACATTAATGTTTCTTAAAAGAAATCAGCCTCTCTGGGGACTGTGAAAAGACCCCTGGTGGCATGTCTGGTGATGTAAGTGTGTGTATCAGTGCCTTATGTAAGTTGACTATGCAAAATATTCAGAATTTTCAACACATTAATGTTTCTTATAAGAAATCAGTCTCTCAGGGGTCTTTTCACAACTCTAAGCCAAGTGAGACTGGCATGCATAGTATTTATATCAGCCATCTGATTACAATGAAGACGTGCCGCTCTGTTCTGGGCCAGTTTAACTTCACCTTAACGAGATACCTCGTTGCAGCACTTTACTACATGACTGGACAATAATCAAGATAAGATAAAACTAGAGCAGGACTTGCTTTGTGGAGTGTGGTGTCAAAAAAGCAGATCATCTCTTCATCACAGACAGACCCCAGTTTACAGTCTAATGTAACGCCAAGTAATTTAGTCTGTTCAACTTGCTCAACAGCCACACCTTTCATTACCAGATTCATCTGAGGTCTATAACTTAGGTAATGATGTGTGTAGGCAAAGCTTTAAGGCATTAAACAGGTAAACGCATGAGCAGCTGCTAGAAAACAAGTTATTTTAAAGTGAAGTGATACTCATGAATGCAAGGTGAGGATTTGAGCGTCACGGTAATGTTTCATTATTGACACACACACACACACGGCACGCGCACACACAAACACACAGAGAGACACAGACACAGACAGACACACACAGACACACACACACACACACGCACGCACGCACGCACACACACACACACACACACACACACACACACACACACACACACACACACACATGTATTAATCCTTGATGCTATTGATTCTTGGTATAAATATTAACTTGAGCTCTGGACATTTTTCGTGCCTCCTCTCCTTGAACTCCTCACAGGGGTGAAAATAATGCTTCAACACACAAACGAATGATCCTCAGCTGTCTCTGATTGGGAACCGTATCAGGCCAACATAGACATACAAAACCCCTAGACATACAAAAACCTAGAGTGCCCACCCTAGTCACACCCTGACCTATCCGAAATATATAGAACACAAAGATATCACTCATAATACTGCATGTTGTTTAATTGAGAAACACAGATCTGTTACTGTCAGGTAAAGCCTTTGAGCTTTTCAGACTATTACAAACAACGACAATGACAATAACAACAATGACGACGACGACGACAACGACAACGACAACAACAAATGACTAACAATCTTAGAATCTGTCATGTGTCATGAAGTTAGATGAGAATTTCATGTCATTTGGTACACAAGAAGTCAATCTTGAATCTGCTACAGTACAGTACGGATTGATCAGCAACATTGGTGTGTATGCTAACAGAGGAGAGAATTGTAGTAGAGTACAGCTTCCATCCATCCATCTATCTACCCATCCACCCACCCATCCATCCATCCATCCACCCATCCATCCATCAACCCGCCCGCCCACCCATCCACCCATCCATCCACCCATCCATCCACCGACACATCTGCCCATCCACCCATCTACCAACCCATTAATCTACCCATCCACCCATCCATCTACCCATCCATCCATCCATCCATCCAATCACCCACGCACCCACCCACCCACCCACCCATCCATCCATCCACCCACCCACCCACCCACCCACCCACCCACCCACCCACCCACCCACCCACCCACCCACCAACCCACCCACCCACCCACCCACCCACCCACCCACCCATCCACCCACCCACCCACCCACCCACCCACCCACACACCCACCCACCCACCCACACACCCACCCATCCATCCATCCATCCATCCATCTACCCATCCATCCATCCATCCATCCATTCACCCATCCATCCACCCACCCACCCAAACCCACCCACCCACCCATTCATCCACCCACCCACTCATCCATCCACCCATCCACCCATCCACCCACCCACCCATCCATCCATCCACCCACACGTCCATCTACCCATCCATCCATCCATCCATTCACCCATCCATCCACCCACCCACCCAAACCCACCCACCCACCCATTCATCCACCCACCCACTCATCCATCCACCCATCCACCCATCCACCCACCCACCCATCCATCCATCCACCCACCCGTCCATCTACCCATCCATCCACCCATCCATCCACCCATCCATCCACCCATCCACCCATCCATCCACCCATCCATCCACCCATCCATCCATCCATCCATCCACCCATCCACCCATCCACCCATCCACCCACCCATCCATCCATCCACCCACCCGTCCATCTACCCATCCATCCACCCATCCATCCACCCATCCACCCATCCATCCACCCATCCATCCACCCATCCACCCACCCATCCACCCATCCACCCACCCATTCATTCAAGGCTTGTGAAGGACCAGGGGACCGTCTGTTCTTCAAAACATGTGTGGGAAGTGATCAGCATACTGGATCACCTGGGAAGCATGGATGACTCACAGTACAAGAGCAGCAACACTCCCACTTAGCAACCAACCTTCTGGCCAAACGCAAACAAAACAACAACATCACACAACACCAAGGCAGCAAACATCATCACTAGCAAGGTGATGCCAAACCACCTAGGAAAATCATCTCTGGAAATCAGGTTGTCCTCCCACATGGTACAATAGGAACTACATCGATACTTTGAAGCTTCTGGCCAATCACAAACACAACACGTCACAAACACAACACCGTCACAAACACAATAACGTTCCATACCCAACACAGTCACAAACACCGTCACAAACACAACACCGTCACAAACACAATAACGTTCCATACCCAACACAGTCACAAACACCGTCACAAACACAACACCGTCACAAACACAACAACGTTCCATACCCAACACAGTCACAAACACCGTCACAAACACAACACCGTCACAAACACAATAACGTTCCATACCCAACACAGTCACAAACACCGTCACAAACACAACACTGTCACAAACACAATAACGTTCCATACCCAACACAGTCACAAACACTGTCACAAACACAACACCGTCACAAACACAATACCGTTCCATACCCAACACAGTCACAAACACCGTCACAAACACAATAACGTTCCATACCCAATACAGTCACAAACACCGTCACAAACACAACACCGTCACAAACACAATAACGTTCCATACCCAACACAGTCACAAACACCGTCACAAACACAACACCGTCACAAACACAATAACGCTCCATACCCAATACAGTCACAAACACCGTCACAAACACAACACCGTCACAAACACAATAACGTTCCATACCCAACACAGTCACAAACACAACACCGTCACAAACACAAAATGTCCCAAACACAACACCGTCAAAAACACTGTCACAAACACAACACCGTCACAAACACAATAACGTTCCAAATACAACACTGTCAAAAACACAATGTCACAAACACCCTCACCATACCAAACACAACACCGTCACCAGCTAGGTGATGCCAAACCAACTAGCAAACTGCTTGTCAGGTCTCCCTCCAATGACCTATAACTTCTCTAGCTTTCTCCATCCACATGTTCTATCTGATGTTATCCAGAGAGAAGGTCGGTCACAGAGTCCAACTTCAACTAAATTGGGTTAGACTGAGACAGATGGAAAACGAAACCAATTAGAAGCCGGAGACTGGGAAAGAAGATTTTTGCATTGGGGCTGTAGAGTTGAGAAAAGTAGATCAGAACTTTAACAGGGAGGCTGACGTTCTACAGCAAATGAAGAAATCCAGTTTATTTCTCCAGGTGGATTCAAATCAGTTGTTCTCAGATGAGTTATACCCTGAACCACTGGAATATAAAACAATTGAGTTAAAAATCAAACCTCAGATATGTTGTCTCTGGATGTTGTTGGATACATATTTCAAGTGTTTGGTTTGACATTTTCTGTCTACCAAACAGCATTTTCTGTCACTGAATAACCCTGAATAACGAGCTTTTTGAAAAGACTGGACACCGGATGATATATATATATATATATATATATATATATATATATATATATATATATATATATATATATATATATATATATATATATATATATATACTATATTAAACCACATTTTGGAATACCGTAGAGGAGTTAGAACATACTTTCATTAACTTGACTGCAAAAATACATAATGGTTTAATGAAAGGTGGAAATGAATACAAAGTTCTCTAACGGTACAGTGATTTCACTGTAGGATGATAAGGTGCAGAGAACCTTCACATTATGGTAGAACATTTACATGGATGTCAACCTGCATTAGCATACTGAACAGGTATTTTTAGTATGTGTCACGCAGATAGGGAATACGTCTCAGTGTGACAAATTAAAGGGGTCCTTGGGTGTTCAACATTTCAAAGGTAGATCTAGGTAGGGCTGGTGATGCTGATGAAATTAGGTAAAGCTTTTGACCTATTTCTCCTTGGCCATGGATGAGAGCAGTGATGCACGTGACACGGCGCAGTTGTTGATATTCTTACAAGGCATAATCCCAGACTTTTAAATGACAGAGGAGCTTGCTTCAGTGCAGTCAATGAAGAGCACAACCGCAGCGAAAGTTATTGGAGGAGGTTAATAAGTGTGTGGCAAAGCTGGGACTGAGGTTTGAAAAGTTACCCAGTGTAACTGACCACTGATAGGTGCCCAAACTTGACAGGAAAAACCATTGGTCTTTTGAAAAGGATACAAGATCAAGTAGTTGAGCTGAACCCAGATGAGAAAATGATTTTCCTGCATTGCGTTATTCATCAGGAGGAGCTCTGTAAATGTGTTCTGAAAATTAGTCTTGTTGTGGATACACTTCATAAGAGCAATATCTTTAAACCAGTTTGTCTCACTGTTGGAAGAGACCGAGTCAGGTCATGCAGATCTCCCTTCCCACACAAATGTGAGATGGCTGAGTTTGGCAAAAGTGCTTAAAAGTGTGTGGGACCTGAAGTTGGAGATTGTTGAGGTTTGCAAATGAAAGGAAAATATGTGACTTTCCCTCAACGGTAAAATAAAGAATGGTTGTCTGATTTTGCCTTCACCGTGGACATCATGGCCCTCATGAACAAACTGAATTACAACCTACAAGAGAAGGCCCTTTTTACACATCAGATGTACAGCCTTGTCAAAGCCTTCAACGGAAAATGACTCCCCCTGACCCGCCAAGTAGAAGTAGATGCCAACAATCTCACCCATCTGTTCCCTATCAGATGATCAGCGGGAGAAGTATACATCACTGCTGTGTGCTTTGAACGGTGAGTTTTCTCGTTGTTTTGATGATTTCAAAGTGTTGGATTATGACATGCTGTTGGTTTCCTCTCCTTTCAATTTCAATGTTGATAACGCTCCCACTGACCTGCAGCTTGAGCTTATTGATCTTCAGTCTGATGCAATGATTGGACAACAATTCAAAACAATGTCACTGACGAGGTTTAATGCATCTCTTGAGTAATACAAGTTTCGAACAATGAATCATGCTCAGAAGGTGTTTGTACTGTTTGGATCAACCTATGTATGTGAACAGACATTTTCAGTGATGAAATATAACAAGTCAAGGCACAGATCATCTCTTACTGACTCTCACCTCTTAGCAATCCTGAGCATAGCCATGTCAGAAACTATACTTGACTTCACTGCACAAGTCAATGCCCATCAGAGACTTCACTCCTCACACTGATTGATTAGTTTAAAAGTCCTCACACTGATTGAGTAGTTTACATATAATATTGAGCTCTGTCTTTCTTATGTTTTGTTTGTATACCCGTTAACAAGAGTTCTGTCCGCTGAATACACAGTGTACTTTTCCCTCCGTGTAGTTAATTGCATGTTCAATAATGCATATACCTACCAAAAGGAGAACAGGGATTTGGTTTATTTCTGTGCATGTTAAAAGACTTCTTGATAGTACCCATCCCGCATGCGGGAGCGTAATCATAGCCACAAACTAATTAGCATAACGCAGCGGACATAAATATCCCTAGAAAATGTTCCTATTCATGAAAATCACAAATTAAATATATTGAGACACAGCTTAGCCTTTTGTTAATCACACTGTCATCTCAGATTTTCAAAATACGCTTTCCAAAGGCAAAGCTAGACAAGCATTTGTGTAAGTTTATCGTGGCATAATGCTATGCTAGGCTCTGCTAGTAGCAGGGCAACATTTTCACGAAAATAAGAAAAGCAGTCAAATTAAATAATTTACCTTTGGATGTTTTCACTCAGGAGACTCCCAGGTAGATAGCAAATGTTTCGTTTTTCCAAAAGTATTATTTTTGTAGGTGAAATAGCTCCCATTTGTTCTTCACGTTTGGCTGAGAAATCGACCGAAAAATGCTGTCACTACAACGCCAAACTTTTTTCCAAATTAGCTCCATAATATCTACAGAAACATGGCAAAAGTTGTTTAGAATCAATCCTCAAGGTGTTTTTCACATATCTATTCGATATTATATCTGTCGGGACAAATGGTTTCTCATTAGAAGCGATTGGAATACTGGCTACCTCTGTACTTTACGCAAGATTTTCTGTGGGAGCCATCATGTGACCACTTGCTCAATGTGGTCCCTTACGGCTATACTTCAACATAAATGCGTAAAAAGATGTCACAATACTGTAGACACCTTGGGGAATACGTTGAAAGCGTAAGCTCATTCGTAGCCCATTCACAGCCATATATGGAGTCATTTGCATGCAGGGCTTTCAAAATATGGGGCACTTCCTAGTTGGATTTTGATCTGTGTTTCGCCTGTAACATCAGTTCTGTTGCACTCACAGACAATATCTTTGCAGTTTTGGAAACGTCAGAGTGTTTTCTATCCAAAGCTGTCAATAGTTGAGCATCTTGTCGTGACAAAATATCCCGTTTAAAACGGGAACGTTTTTTATCCAAAGATTAAAATACTGCCCCTTAGTTACAAAAGGTTAAAAACGTTAAATACGTAGCATATCTGGATGTGATTTACAGTAGATATATCTGTCAACATGTGATGTAAATTCCTATAATATGATTCTGGCCGGTGATGGCAAAAAAATACCTTCTAATGTGACCCTTCATGAAAAAACAATTGCCCAGAACTAATCTAACTGATACCTACAGTGAAGACTAGATATATGAAAGTACACCAGACTCTTGTATCTGATCATCTTAGCCCAAATGTGTGGTTCAGCACTGACAGTGTTCTATAGGTAAACAAAGACCAGCTAAATCAGCCTCAAATCACTCGCTATGGGACTTGGTCCTTCAAGCAGGATTTGAAGGAGCGAAATACTTTTTTTGGAAGAATGATATTTAGTTGGATATTAATCGATTGTTTCTTGCTGCATTTGTGTAAAACTTAAAAAAATAGATTGTTAAAAAATATGGTCCAATCGGGACACTAACCTCCTTTGCTGAGATTTTTCATTTTTTTCATTGTATAATGATCGTGAATGCATAACTTTCACTCTCAAGAGCTAGTA
>NC_088217.1:7380009-7407509 GCF_036934945.1 Oncorhynchus masou masou
TGAAGGGATGGAGGGTGGAAGGGTTGAAGGGATGGAGGGTTGAAGGGATGGAAGGATGGAGGGTAGAGGGATCGCTGACACAAAATTTGAAGACTGGTAATAGTCTGGCGAGTTGTCAAGGACAGTCTAGGATGTCTCTGAGATCATTCTCTGCCTCACCTTTCTCTTAGAGGCTAAAGGGTTTCCCTTGAAAAAATGAAACGAAATGTTCCCTGTATGAGACTTTATAAAAGCCTGGCCTTGAAGGTCGAGGCCTCTTGAGTAGAAAAGTAATATTGGCAATGCATTTTTTTATTTGAATGTTTTTAGACCTACACATACAGTATCTCCTGTAAGACCGTGAACCGTACGTGACCTACACATACAGTATCTCCTGTAAGACCGTGAACCGTACGTGACCTACACATACAGTATCTCCTGTAAGACCGTGAACCGTACGTGACCTACACATACAGTATCTCCTGTAAGACTGTGAACCGTACGTGATACCAGAGTGTAAATAATACCATTACATACCAGGGGTCCCCACTTCTTTCACTGGACTTGCTATTAAGCATTTGTTTATTGGTCTTAACATAAAATAGATTTTTAACAGTAAGCCAATACCGTATTACCTTGTAATTTAGCATAAACACATCCAGTCATCATGTTTTAAATGAATTCATTTACTTCAAAATAAAAATAGGCTACCCGCGCATATTTGTCACCTCAAAAATAATTCCCAGCACCTAAACAGTGCACTGTGCACCAGACACTGGATGAAGGGAAACAGATTTCTGTTAAAAAACAACAACACGTGTAATGACATTCTGTGATTGTCATTAGGCCTGCACTCTTGTAGCCTGAATCAATTGATGCGTCTTGCTGAAAAATGTACCTTTTGTAAAGTCTGCTTCCCAACTCACACCCTCAAACACCTAGATCCCCTGAACGCAAGCTCACGACCCAGATCCCAAACACCTGAATTCTGATCACCTGTTCACACACCTGTATGTCATTATCACACACTATTTTGTTCAGTCCTTTGCACCTCATCACTGTGAGGTATTGTTTGTTTTGTGACACACGTCTTTCAGAGCGCTGGTTTTTCCTGTGATTTACTCCTCCTGTTTATGATAGTTTTTGCCTGCCTCACTAATGACGCCTTTAACCTATTCCCTGCCTGTACTTTAGGCTATTGGATTTCCTGTTATCTACCTATTGCCTGATCTCCCAGACTGTTTCTAGAGATTTTCCCTGCCTGTACTGTTGCATTTTTGGACTGTTGCCTTTTTGGACCCCCTGTGTATGAACTTCTGCCTGCCCCTGGACCCAGCTACCTGTATCCTCCTGTGTATGACCTTCTGCCTGCCCCTGGACCCAGCTACCTGTATCCTCCTGTGTATGACCTTCTGCCTGCTCCTGGACCCAGCTACCTGTCTCCTGTATATGACCTTCTGCCTGCTCCTGGACCCAGCTACCTGTATCCTCCTGTGTATGAACTTCTGCCTGCCCCTGGACCCAGCTACCTGTATCCTCCTGTGTATGACCTTCAGCCTGCCCCTGGACCCAGCTACCTGTATCCTCCTGTGTATGACCTTCTGCCTGTCCCTGGACCCAGCTACCTGCCTCCTCCTGTGTATGACTTTCTGCCTGCCCCTGGACCCAGCTACTTGCCTCCTCCTGTGTATGACCTTCAGCCTGCCCCTGGACCCAGCTACCTGCCTCCTCCTGTGTATGACCTTCAGCCTGCCCCTGGAAGAAGCTACCTGCCTCCTCCTGTGTATGACCTTCTGCCTGTCCCTGGACCCAGCTACCTGCCTCCTCCTGTGTATGACCTTCTGCCTGCCCCTTGATCCAGCTACCTGCCTCCTCCTGTGCATGACTTTCTGCCTGTGCCTGGACCCAGCTACCTGCCTCCTCCTGTGTATGACTTTCTGCCTGTCCCTGGACCCAGCAACCTGCCTCCTCCTGTGTATGACCTTCTGCCTGTCCCTGGACCCAGCTACCTGCCTCCTCCTGTGTATGACCTTCTGCCTGTCCCTGGACCCAGCTACCTGTCTCCTGTGTATGACCTTCTGCCTGTCCCTGGACCCAGCTACCTGCCTCCTCCTGTGTATGACCTTCTGCTTTTCCCTGGACCCAGCTACCTGCCTCCTCCTGTGTATGACATTCTGCCTGTCCCTGGACCCAGCTACCTGCCTCCTCCTGTGTATGACCTTCTGCCTGCCCCTGGACCCAGCTACCTGTCTCCTGTGTATGACCTTCTGCCTGCCCCTGGACCCAGCTACCTGTCTCCTGTGTATGACCTTCTGCCTGCCCCTGGACCCAGCTTCCTGTCTCCTGTGTATGACCTTCTGCCTGCCCCTGGACCCAGCTACCGGTATCCTCCTGTGTATGACCTTCTGTCTGCCCCAGGACCCAGCTACCTGCCTCCTCCTGTGTATGACCTTCTGCCTGTCCCTGGACCCTGCTACCTGCCTCTTTCTGTGGTCCTTTACAATAAACATCTGTTGCGCCCTGCACTTGAAACCAGCTCTCTGTCTTCCCTCTTGTTCATTACACATTTGTGTTAAAATAAAAGTCTGGACACCTAAGAATGGTCTAAAATTAAGCTGTGTCTCTGCAGGAAACTATGAGGACCCCGTTGATAATGTTGCAAGTTTGCTAGCGAAATCTCAGACAGGCGGAGTAGATGAATGCGATTTGAAAGAACCAATTCACTAGTTTAAAACAATGACAGAGGTGGGGGGTTTTGTTTAATTTGGATTTAAGCTTTAATTTTAATATTCACAACTGTATCAGTACAAAACATTTTAGACAAATAGGAGACTGGTGAAATTAGAGACCTCACATCATTTTACTATTGTTGCGTTTGAGATGCAGACATATTGATGTCATTATACTCCGTATAGTCTCTAAAGTAAGGACTATGTCTAGATTCTGAAATGTAACTTTACATCATTCATTTACTCAAGATCCAAAACATTAAATACATCAAGAACCCTTTTTAATTTTGTTTATTTTTAGATTTTTTTTTTTTGGAACAATATACTCACTTCAACCACGTCAAATTTCAGGAGTGGGCTCTGGTACTTGTGTAGATATGACTCATTCTGGCTTACATTTTTACTTTCATGAATCCACATTAACTGCTGCCAAGGCAGCAGCTACTCTTCCTGGGGTCCAGCAAAATTATGACTGTTTACACAATTTAAAAAAATATTACAATACATTGACAGATTTCACAGCACACTGTGCCCTCAGGCCCCTATTCCACCACTACCACATATCTACAGTACTAAATCCATGTGTACTTGTGTGTATAGTGTATATGTTATTGTGTGTATGCCGGTGTCTGTGCCTATATTTGTGTTGCTTCACAGTCCCCGCTGTGCCATAAGGTGTATTTGTATCGTTTTTTTAAAATCTATTTTTACTGCTTGCATCAGTTACTTGATGTGGAATAGAGTTCCATGTAGTCATGGCTCTATGTAGTACTGTGCAACTCCCATAGTCTGTTCTGGACTTGGGGACTGTGAAGATACCTCTGGTCCGAGCTGTGCGCCGGTAGTTCAGACACCTCAGTGCATTCAACATGTCAATACTTATCATAAATACAAGTGGTGATGAAGTCAATCTCTCCACTTTCGGTCAGCAGAGATTGACATGCATATTATTAATATTAGCTCTCTGTGTACATCCAAGGTCCAGCTGTGCTGTCCTGTTCTGAGCCAATGAAAACTCTCTTCAGTGTCTTTTTGTAGCGCCTGACCACACGACTGTAGACCACACGACTGTAGACCACACGACTGTAGACCACACGACTGTAGACCACACGACTGTAGACCACACGACTGTACAGTATCCAGGTGCAACACCACTAGGGCCGTTAGGACCTGCCTTGTTGATAATTGTCACTCGGAGCGGAACAAGTGCACCCAGGAGCTGACTGGGATGAGGTAACCAAGGTATTTATTGAAACACGGGGGGGGGGGGGGATTGAAAGCCAGGGAAGTTTGTGTGGGTTGCTAGAAACCAGGTGCGGAGGCTGAGGCTGGAGCGAGAGGTGTGGGGACAGGGTGAGCAGGTCCGTAGGGGAATCCATAGGAGCATAGAGTGGAGAATCCAGTACAGAGGAGCAGGACTGACGAGAAGTCGGACCCGAGACCAGAGTCAGAGAGGGCAGAACTGTAGCGGAGAGGAAAACAGTGTCAGGCAAGGGAAAACAGGTACAGCAGGAACAAACGGCTAGAAACATGGACTGATTCGGCAGAGATTACGATCTGGTAGTGTGGAAGTGGCAGGCCTGAGTATTTGTAATGGTAATGATTATGGAACAGATTACAGCTGGTGGGAATCTGCTCTGACCAGCACACCTGTCTCCACAGAAACAATCACATACACACAGAGAGAGGGAGTGGTAAAGAGCACTGGGGGAGTGGCGGCAGGTCAAGGAGACACCGGATGAACACTAGAGGGCGTGGCAGGAGCATATGTGACAATAGTGCTGTTAAGAAGGTAGAGCAGTGCTTTATTATGGACAGACTACTGTGTATCAATATGTTTTTACCATGACAGTTTACAATCTAGGCTTACTCCAAGCAGTTTAGTGACCTCAACCTGCTCCATTTCCACATTATTTATTACAAGATTTGATTGAGGTTAAGGGTTTACTCAAATCTAGTGGCGTGACATTAGTAAAGATTTTAAAAAGTAAGGGGCCTAGGCAGCTGTCCTGGGGGATTCCTGATTCTACCAGGATTATGTTGGAGAGGCTTCCATTAACCTTTCTAGGGCAGGCATTCTGCTAGCGGAACCCCTCTACAACATTCCGCTGAAAAGGCAGCGCGCAAAATTCTAAAATATTTTAGAAATATGTAACTTTCACACATTAACAAGTCCAATATAGCCAATAAAAGATAAACATCTTGTTAATCTACCCATCATGTCTGATTTCAAAAATGCTTTACAGCGAAAGCACAACATATGATTGTTAAGTCATAGCCAAGTCAAAAAAACAGCAATTTTTCCAGCCAAAGAGAGGAGTCACAAAAAGCAGAAATATAGATCAAATGAATCACTAACCTTTGATGATCTTCATCAGATGACACTCATAGGACATCATGTTACACAATACATGAATGTTTTGTTCAATAATGTGCATATTTATATCCAAAAATCTCAGTTTACATTGGCACCTTACGTGCAGTAATGTTTTGATTCCAAAACATCCAGTGATTTTGCAGAAATACTCATAATAAACATTGATAAACGATAACTGTTATTCACAGAAATAAAGGTAGACTTCTCCTAAATGCAACTGCTGTTTCACATTTCAAAAAAACTTTACGGAAAAAGCATAATTTGAGAACGGCGTTCAGAACCCAAAACAGCCAGAGGAATATCCGCCATTTTGGAATCAACAGAAGTTAGAAAAAAACACTATAAATATTCACTTACCTTTAATGATCGTCATCAGAAGGCACTCCCAGGAATCCCAGTTCGACAATAAATGACTGATTTGTTCCATAAGGTTCCATAAAGTCCATCATTTATGTCCAAATAGCCACTTGTTGTTAGCGTGTTCACCCCAGTAATCCATCTTCATGAGGAGCAGGCACTTTGTCCAGACAAACTCGAAAAGTTCCATTACAGTCCTTTAGAAACATGTCAAACGATGTATGGAATCAATCTTTAGGATGTTTTTAACATAAAACATCAATCATGTTCCAACTGGAGAATTCCTTTGTCTGATGAAATGCACTGGTACGAGAGGTAACTCTGTCGGGAGCGCGCGTCACGAGACCAAGGCACTCTGCCAGACTACTGAGTCAAAGAGGTCTCATGAGCACCTCCTTTATAGTAGAATCCTCATTCAAGTTTCTAAAGACGGTTGACATCTAGTGGAAGCCGTAGGAAGTGCAACTTTATCCATATCTTAATGTATATTCTGTAGGCCAAGCTTTGAAAAACTACAAACCTCCGATGTCCCACTTCCTGTTTTGATTTTTCTCAGGTTTTCACCTGCCATATGAGTTCTGTTATACTCACAGACATCATTCAAACAGTTTCAGAAACTGCAGAGTGTTTTCTATCCAATACTACTAATAATATGTTAGCATCTGGGACAGAGTAGGAGGCAGTTCACTCTGGGCACGCTATTCATCCAAAAGTGAAAATGCTGCCCCATATGTCACACTCGTCGTATTGATGAGACCAAGGCGCAGCATGATATGAATACATTCTTCCTTAATAAAGAAAGAACACTAAACAAAATGACCTTGAAGCTATAGAAACCGAGTGCTGACAGGCAACTACACATAGACAAAAACCCACAAAACCAAAATGGGAAATGGCAACCTATATAGGATCCCCAAACAGACACAACGATAAACAACTGCCTCTGATTGGGAACCAATTCAGGCCACCATAGACCTACATTACCTAGACATACAAAAAACCCATAGATATACAAAAACTCTAGACAGGACAAAAACACACATACCCACCCTCGTCACACCCTGACCTGACCAAAATAATACACCCTAAAGAGTTGAAACACTCTCTGTGTTCTGTTAGACAGGTAACTCTTTATCCACATTATAGCAGGGGGTGTAAAGCCATAACACATTCTAGAACACCCTCTGTGTTCTGTTAGACAGGTAACTCTTTATCCACAAGAAAGCAGGGATGTAAAGTCATAACACATTCTAGAACACCCTCTGTGTTCTGTTAGACAGGTAACTCTTTATCCACAAGAAAGCAGGGATGTAAAGTCATAACACATTCTAGAACACCCTCTGTGTTCTGTTAGACAGGTAACTCTTTATCCACAAGAAAGCAGGGATGTAAAGTCATAACACATTCTAGAACACCCTCTGTGTTCTGTTAGACAGGTAACTCTTTATCCACAAGAAAGCAGGGATGTAAAGTCATAACACATACGTTTTCCCAGCAGCAGACGATGATCGATAATGTCAAAAGCGTCGAAGTCAAACAAAACAGCCCCCACAATCATTTTATCAACAATTTCACTCAGCCAATCATCAGTTGTTTGTGAAAGTGCTGTGCTTGTCTAATGTCCTTCCCTATAAGCGTGTCAATTGAAAGTGCTGTGCTTGTCTAATGTCCTTCCCTATAAGCGTGTCAATTGTTTTTTACTGTAAAAAAGCTTTGTATCTGGTCCAAAACATTTTTTTTCCAAAAATGTTTACTAAGGGTTGGTAACAGGTTGATTGGTAGGCTATTTGAGCCAGTAAAGGGGACTTTACTATTAAAGGCTTTTGCTTCCCTGAGGGCCTGACACATTCTAGTAGGCTTACATTGAAAATACGGCAAATGGGAGTGGCCAAATCATCCACTATTATCCTCAGTCATTTGTCAGTATCAGTGTGTTTTGTGATGAATGAGCCGTCTGATTCAATGAATGATGGAGCTGAGTTGGCCTTTTTCCCCAAAATGTCCTTTATGGTACTCCAACGCCATTCTGTGTCATTTGTCTTTATTTCATAGTGTAGTTAATTCTCCTTTTTATTCATTTTACGTTTGCCAATCGGTTGTGCAGCCAGACTTATTTGCCATACCTTTCAAGTACCCCTGACTGCAGTGTGCAGTTTGGGGCGGGGCTCAATGTGGGCAGAGTCAAACGTTTGACCCCGCCCACCGGTGTTTTTGTTTTTGTCCATCTGAGGTTTGACAGACAGAATACAAACACACGTTGCAAGGCACATGTTGGATACAAACACATTTTATTTTTGAAGATCGTAAGAAATATTATATAAAGTGGTACCAGCACGTGTTGTAACACTTTTTGCTTCAAGCTATATTTGAGACAAGCTACTGATATTGTTGCAGTGAACGACATACTTGTTATGTATATCATGTACTGTTAATATTGTGTTGATAAATGTTATAACTTTGTAATTATATTATTTAATTAAGCATATATATATATATATATATATATATACAGTTACTATCTATCCTGACTAATGCTATTTACTTTCCACATGAGAATGGAGACAGGCTATACCATATAGACATACTGACAAGCAGAATGTGCTTGTACATTAAGTTAACTCAGCTCAGTAAAGACATCAGAGACTCGGGTGACTTCTACGTCATCTTTACGAAACAACAAAACATTACATAAGGCCTCTGGGGACTGTTTAAGGGCCTCTGGGTGCACTTGAGGAGCCTCTGGGGACTGTTTAAGGGCCTCTGGGGACTGTTTAAGGGCCTCTGGGTGCACTTGAGGATCCTCTGGGGAATGTTTAAGGGCCACTGGCCGCTGTTTAAGGGCCTCTGGGTGTTTTTGAGGGGCCACTGGATGCTGATGCTATGTCAGGTTCTTCAGAAACTGTGCTCTGTTGATTACTGTTGCCGTAGCAATAGCAACAAAAAAAGTGTGTCTTATTTCTAGAGCTGAAGCTTTATGATTGTGAACTCGGAAAGAGAAGAATAACAGTAAAGTAACAAGTTATAACATGTAATGAAATACACTGACGAAACTAAAAGGAATAGGGCAAATCAAAAAAACGTGAGAGTCAAATGTATTCAATAAGCAAAGAAATAAATATTACCTATATACCTCACTGAAGCATGACCTTTGATGTGGTTGTTGATCATATATTGTTCATTCAGCCTTATATGTGCAGAAGGGGAAGTGATGAAGTCGACTGCTGCATTTATTAATGCATAATGTTTTTGGACTCTCGCCCTCCAATAACACACTAACGTGTCTCTATACATCAAAGAGAATTAGCATAGACATAAAAGGCATGATAATTAGAAAGGCATAAAATAAGCAATAAGCATTTCATTTATGCTTTGTGTAGACTGTGCAGACTCGCTATGTGTATCTTAGGGATGGCCGCCGGCATCAACGATGCACATTTAGAGCCTGCCAAACACAAGGCATGCATTGAAGAAATACAGAAAATTAACGATCAAATTGATTACATAACTGTACATGTAAACCTAGGCTTACTGCTCAAGTAGGTAAATTTGTCCAAATAAGATTCCCTCATTGTGAACAATTAGCTAGCTCACGTGCAAAAGGGTGCTATTGCTAATTAGCTAGCTCACGTGCAAAAGGGTGCTATTGCTAATTAGCTAGCTCATGTGCAAAATGGTGCTATTGCTAATTAGCTAGCTCACGTGCAAAAGGGTGCTATTGCTAATTAGCTAGCTCATGTGCAAATGGGTGCTAATTATTGCTATGCTAACATCGGTGTGGTAGTTGGTTATATAAAAAATGTACCACTGCACTGGTATAACATGAATGTTACAAAGTACTTTATGTATAATGACAGTCTCACTTACTTCCAAGGTTTATATTTTTTATCCAAGTTAGGTTAGATTAAGATTCACTTTTGTTGACGTTGATACCTTCGACATGAACCTCAACTTGGGTGACCTTAAAAGGTTTGGGTTAAATGTGTTTGACCCCGCCAACATTGAGCCGGGCTCCAAACTGCACACTGCAGTCAGGGGCTTTCATTCCTTTTGCCTCGTCCCTCTCAACCATACAATTTTTAAATTCCTCATCAATGCAGTTTAACAGTTTTTACAGTAATTTTCTTAATGGGGTGCTGCTTATTAGTACCTGTAATAAGCAGTGTCATAAATGTGGCAAGTGCAGCGTCTGTTTGCTCCTCATTACGCACCACAGACCAGCAACTATTCTTTAGATCAACAACATAGGAATCCCTACAAAACATATTGTATGACATTTACATTACATTTAAATCATTTAGCAGACGCTCTTATGACCTCTTATACACTATATTAGGCTAATTTCAAACAGGTTATTCAGATACTGACTGTTAAAACACTTGGTGGTCTATAGCAACTTCCCACAAGAATGGGCTTTAGGTGAGGCAGATGAACCTGTAGTCAATTTACTTCAACAGTATTTAACATGAGATCCTCTCTAATCTTTACAGGAATGTGGTTCTGAATATAAACAGCAACACCTCCACCTTTGGCATTTCTGTCTTTTCTGTAGATGTTATAACCATGTATTGCTACCACCGTATGATGAAAGGTTTTATCTAAGTGAGTTTCAGAGATAGTCAGAATATGAATGTCATCTGTTACTAGCAAATTATTGATATCATGAACCTTGTTTCTTAAGCTACATATGTTAACGTGGGCTATTTTGAGCACTTTTCTTCAGGGAAGCTTTAGCAGAGGTACATTATAGGGCATTAAAGTCCCCATCTTTGTTATGTTTCAATCATCACTCTAGGGTCTAATAAATCATTGTGTGTTTATTTATTGAAAAGATCTAAAAAATATATATATTTTGTATCATTTATTTCCTTGAGCCTCTTTTGTCCCTTGAAATGATCAGTCTGATTGTCTGGGCATTGGGAAACTACTTTGAAGATATTTACATACACCGCCCTGATTGGCTGATAGGATGATGTACAGCCCTCCCCCTTACCCAGATGAACAGTCATTGGTCTATTATAATCAGATCGTCTTGTGAGGTCGTAAAGTGGAGCAAAAGTGTCATCCCATCTGAACAGGCTGAAATTACTGTCATTATTTTCTACTTTTCAAAATTTCAGAGTGTTTATTTTGACCTCATAGGATGGCAAAATCATGAAAAGAAAACAGTCAAATCACATTTGACTACACTACACTCCCTTCAGCCAATCACAGCCCTCCTTTCGGATTGTACATTCCGCAAATCGCCAGCATTCCATTTGAATCAATTTCCCCAATTCACTGTGTTGGTGCTGCTCATAAAATTGATAATAACCTCAAAAGTAGCAGAGATCCCACTCTGGAAATGTGATATACATGTAGAGTATATTGTTCCAAACAATGTATTTAAATAAGCTAAATCAAAAATGGTACTTTTGAAATAAATATATTAATATTTGTAATCTTGAAAAAAATGTATATCACATATTTAAGAATCTAGACATAGTCCTTATTTTAGAGAACACTATAAGGAGTATAATGACATCAAGACGTTTCACATATCTTAGGGTCTTCCAGGAGACATGAATGCGTGTAAAAAGGGACTAAAATGGCCACTTTCTTCATGATTTAATAAAAAATATATATTTTATGTCGAACATATTCCTTACAATTAAGTTTCTGTATGAAAATTGGCAATCTGAGATACCAACAATATTTTTTGCTTACGCTGGGAGCAACAATAAACCTCTCCATAGTAAAGACATTAGCCCCAATTCAATATATGATAGATCAAGGAAAACCATACAGTGGTATCGCTAAGAACCTTACACTGTCTCATTTGAAACAATTAGGGATTGGGTTGGAGAATTGTAACCACTCTCAGATTAATAGACAGAGCTATGGATGCAGGGACTGGCCATCCATGAGATATAAATCATAGTTTTGACCATGAAGGACTGACCATCCATTAACCACGGTGGACTGACCATCCATTAACCTCTTACATCTATGGGGGCGCTATTTCATTTTTGGATGAAAAACGTTCCCGTTTTAAACAAGATATTTTGTCACAAAAAGATGCTCGACTATGCATATAATTGATAGCATTCGAAAGAAAACACTCTGACGTGTCCAGAAATACCAAGATATTCTCTGTGCGTGCCCTAGAACGTGAGCTTCAGGCAAAACCAAGATGAGATGGCATCCAGGAAATGACAAGGATTTTTGAGGCTCTGTTTTCCATTGTCTCCTTATATGGCTGTGAATGCGAGAGGAATGAGCCTGCCCTTTCTGTCGTTTCCCCAAGGTGTCTGCAGCATTGTGACGTATTTGTAGGCAGATCATTGGAAGATTGACCATAAGAGACCACATTTACCAGGTGTCCGCCCGGTGTCCTGCGCCGAAATTGGTGCGCAAAAGTCACCTGCCAGTATTTTCCCATGGGATACAGAGAGGAAAGCAAGCTTCCAAGAACTGCATATCAATGAAGAGATATGTGAAAAAACACCTTGAGGATTGATTCCAAACAACGTTTGCCATGTTTCGGGCGATATTATGTAGTTAATCCGGAAAAAGTTTTACGTTGTAGGTGACTGAATTTTCGGTTCGTTTCGGTAGCCAGACGCAATGTAGAAAACGGAACGATTTCTCCTACACACAGACGCTTTCAGGAAAAACTGCGCATTTGGTATGTAACTGAGTCTCCTCATTGAAAACATCAGAAGCTCTTCAAAGGTAAATGATTTTATTTATTTGGTTATCTGGTTTTTGTGAAAATGTTGCGTGCTAAATGCTACTCAAAATGCTATGCTAGCTTTGCATACTCTTACACAAATTAGTCAATTTCTATGGTTCAATAGCATATTTTGAAAATCTGAGATGACAGTGTTGTTAAGAAAAGGCTAAGCTAGCATAGCATTTTGAGACGCATTATTTTCATTTTATTTGCGATTTTCAGAAATCGTTAACGTTGCGTTATGCTAATGAGCCTGAGGCTTTAGTCACAAACCCGGATCCGGGATGGGGAGTTTCAAGAAGTTAACCACGGTGGACTGACCATCCATTAACCATGGAAGACTGACCATCCATTAACCACGGTGGACTGACCATCCATTAACCATGTTTTCTGGCTGTATTGTGTTGGTTTGGATATATTTTCAATATAAACACTGGTGTAAAACCAGCTTATATTTCGGATTCTTATAAAGTCAACTTAGTGTATGTAAACTTCTGACCCTTCTACAGCCCTGCCCTGTCCTGCTATCTAACCCTTCTACAGCCCCGCCCTGTCCTGCTATCTAACCCTTCTACTGCCCCGCCCTGTCCTGCTATCCAACCCTTCTACAGACCTGCCCTGTCCTGCTATCCAACCTCTCTACAGCCCCACTCTATCCTGCTATCCAACACTTTTACAGCCCCACTCTGTCCTGCTATCTTACCCTTCTACAGTCCCGCCCTGTCCTGCTATCCAACCCTTCTACAGACCTGCCCTGTCCTGCTATCCAACCCCTCTACAGCCCCACTCTATCCTGCTATCCAACACTTTTACAGCCCCACTCTGTCCTGCTATCTTACCCTTCTACAGTCCCGCCCTGTCCTGCTATCCTGTTCTAACCTATATAAACTGTTACGGTGAGCCACGCCCACTATTACTCTTTCACACTGTCATGCCAACCTGAACCAAATGGTGCTGATTCTGATTCTGATTTATTTTAATATTGTCCTACACAGAACAGAGCAGTAGGGTGAAAAACCTCTTATGTGAAACTTTGCTGCCCTGCTTGGAAGTTTCCTGTGCTGGATTTTAAAGTCGTTGGGTTTAGTTTTCAATACATATTAGTGTTTCCTGTAGGTAGGTGAATTTAACCACTGATCAGAGATAAGCTTCCAGGATGTTTATGTAAGATCTTAAGATAGAAGATAGAAGTGATAATGATAGCCTAGCATTATCTTTTCACTCTTCAGTCCACTCTTCTGACAGAATACTTGTATAGTTGAGTGGAGCCCTGTTAGAGACGGATATGATACCTGGAGTGATGCTGATGATCCTGTACTGGAGCCCTGTTAGAGACGGATATGATACCTGGAGTGATGCTGATGATCCTGTACTGGAGCACAGGTAGGACGGATATGATACCTGGAGTGATGCTGATGATCCTGTACTGGAGCACAGGTAGGACGGATATGATACCTGGAGTGATGCTGATGATCCTGTGCTGGAGCCCTGTTAGAGACGGATATGATACCTGGAGTGATGCTGATGATCCTGTACTGGAGCACAGGTAGGACGGATATGATACCTGGAGTGATGCTGATGATCCTGTACTGGAGCACAGGTAGGACGGATATGATACCTGGAGTGATGCTGATGATCCTGTGCTGGAGCCCTGTTAGAGACGGATATGATACCTGGAGTGATGCTGATGATCCTGTACTGGAGCACAGGTAGGACGGATATGATACCTGGAGTGATGCTGATGATACTGTACTGGAGCCCTGTTAGAGACGGATATGATACCTGGAGTGATGCTGATGATCCTGTACTGGAGCACAGGTAGGACGGATATGATACCTGGAGTGATGCTGATGATCCTGTACTGGAGCCCTGTTAGAGACGGATATGATACCTGGAGTGATGCTGATGATCCTGTACTGGAGCACAGGTAGGACGGATATGATACCTGGAGTGATGCTGATGATCCTGTACTGGAGCACAGGTAGGACGGATATGATACCTGGAGTGATGCTGATGATCCTGTACTGGAGCACAGGTAGGACGGATATGATACCTGGAGTGACTTGTGGATGGCGGTGATCCTTGCTCTGGAACTCCAACCAGTCCTAAATCAAGCCTATGTGTCCCAGCTGTTTTATGCAAGGTGGTTTCCCTTTCATCTAAGCCGAAGCATTCATAATGACTAATCTCCATGACACCCCTGTTGCACCAGAAATCATAGGTTGTTGCTTCAAATCACAAGCGAGATGAAGATATTTTATGAGGGTAAGGTGCTCCGGGAATAAGATGCTAAATCATATCCATATGCTAAATTACTAAAATGTAAAAGTAATTTAACATTGCATAATGAATGTCAAGTCAGGGTTTTTAGAAAGAGGGATATAGTAGAGATATACTGTATAGAAAAGCCACAAATATTTACTGCATCCAAAGCATCCATCTAGTGGAGCACTAAGCCATATAGCCCCCACACTAGCACCCATGTGAGTTCAGGCCCCGAACACTAACACCCATGTGAGTTCAGGCCTCCACACTAGCACCCATGTGAGTTCAGGCCCCGAACACTAGCACCCATGTGAGTTCAGGCCCCGAACACTAACACCCATGTGAGTTCAGGCCCCCACACTAGCACCCATGTGAGTTCAGGCCCCCACACTAACACCCATGTGAGTTCAGGCCCCGAACACTAACACCCATGTGAGTTCAGTCCCCCACACTAGCACCCATGTGAGTTCAGGACCCGAACACTAACACCCATGTGAGTTCAGGCCTCCACACTAGCACCCATGTGAGTTCAGGCCCCCACACTAGCACCCATGTGAGTTCAGACCCCGAACACTAACACCCATGTGAGTTCAGGCCCCCACACTAGCATCCATGTGAGTTCAGGCCCCGAACACTAACACCCATGTGAGTTCAGGCCCCCACACTAGCATCCATGTGAGTTCAGGCCCCCACACTAGCACCCATGTGAGTTCAGGCCCCAAACACTAACACCCATGTGAGTTCAGGCCCCCACACTAGCACCCATGTGAGTTCAGACCCCCACACTAGCACCCATGTGAGTTCAGGCCTCATTGCAACTCATGATACTAAGTTAGATGACTGAGATGCAGACTACCAGCAGACAGAGGCTATTAGCGGAGAGGGAGTAATAAGTACTGACACACTGCAGGGCTGTTTCCCAAATGGCACTCTTTTCACCATATTGGGCACTACTTTTGACCAGAGACCTATGAGCCCTGGCCCAAAGTAGTGCAGTATATAGGGAGTAGGGTGTCATTTGGGATACGTTTCATCCTCTTTTAGTGAGCTAACTCCCTCTAAGATCTGTGGCAGGTTTCAGTCGTTGCAACATTGCCTTGACAAGATGATGTAAACTGTCATTTAATTTCTTTGTGTTTTAGCTTCCATGATCTGCTTAGAGCACAGTAATTATACTAATTAAAGTAATTATAGTAATTAATATTTTGTGTGTTTGCCAACCCTTTTTGTCATTCAAATAGATTCTTCAAAGTAAATCACTTGGACAAGCCGTGTACCGAGAAGGTTGCAGTCCTCGGTAACATACTGCTTTTGAAGTGGATGAGCACCGTTCTGAGACTGTACTGCCTTCAGTGACATCTGGGCTGCTGGCCAGACAAACCTGGCAAGTACTGGACAACAACTTGACTAATGTACCATGAGTTTTAATTTTTAACTCATTAGGATTTTGTAACAGAGGTGGTTCAATGATAAACCTCCCTTTAAAACTGAAGATATTAGTGTTAGCTTCTTGGCTAACTTCCCGGCTTTAAACTCAGTCCCTCACATTTGCTAGTTCTCTACATCCTTGACTTGAGAGTCTGGAATGATTGTATTGATGTGTCAGCACTAAGCGACAATAAAGAAAGGGGAGATGCCCTCAGACTTAAAGGTGGCATCCTACGCTGGTTCATACACTGGTTGGATATCACCGTTTCAAATTGAACTAATCATGTTATATTGTTTTACGTAGGACCCTCCCGAGCCCTTCCGTTTCCAGCCAGCACTTCTTGGATAAGCAATCACATACAGTAGCTAGCTAGCTAGCAGAAACCTTCAGATATGGCACAGAAATCATCACACACATTATTCAAAACGTTATAACAACCCTTATACACTAAAATGAGTGGCATATTAGACAACGGTAACCGGTTAAACATTGAGTTCTTGTGGCTAGCAAGTAGCAACCAACGTTAGCTAGCATTGTTCAGCCATGGAAAGACAGGCCGCTAATAACTTTAGCTTACTTGCTATCAACGCAAAATTGGCAAGTTAGTGAAATGTATGTTTTAGTTAAACTAGTTAACTAGTTAGCTAATTGTAGGCTGAACCATTCCTTTCCCGACTGAAGTTATTCATTTTCATTATTTGATGTCCTTTGTTTTCATTTGTGAATCACCCATGCTAAGTAGCTACTACTGTACTACCCATGTTCACTTCTGGCAAGTTACCTCCTTTCCCCCTAATTTTGGCCATGCATGAAAATGAAGTACCCTAAACATTAATAGACTATCGTCTGGCCCCAAAAGATCAGACTACAGCATATAGGACCAACATAGCCAGAAGAGATGAATCATCTTTCATTAAGTCAATTTAAAACATTTCTATTTCATGAAACATTTACAAATGTAAAGACAGAGAAAGTACAACATTAATTGTATTTTACAGCGTGACATAATTCATGAAGTGAACATGGAATAACTGTGGAATGTGAATTTTTACACAGACACAGAGACAACAACTGTAACTGGATAAGAGAAGAAATGGGGCTGAGCTTGCTTTACGCAGAGTCTATTGGTATATGTCATGAATATGTTGATAGGTTAATTTCAGTAGCCTAGCCAGTGAGTGCAAGTTCTTGGTAGCCTAGCCAGCGAGTGCATTTCTGACCGACCGCCCTGATTCGGTCTTATGTAGCAAGATTTGAAACAGTGTTTTTTACATTAGATAAAAGTAGAGACACAGAGCTAGAAAATGGTATATCATACCCTGCATTTGAGGATCAATGGGAAAGTAATTCTGCTTTGAAAGCTGATAAACTTGTAACCTCACTTTTGAGAAAATGGCCCTTGACTGATTTGGTGCAACTCCTGGAGAGCTCTCTCAGCATTATTCACAACCTCTTAAACCAACCCTACCCATCTCTTTAAGGATTCACATGTGAGGTCATGTGCTAAACTGAGAGTAGTGTAGTAAAGATGAAGACTAAAAGTGGTAAAAGTAGAAGCCTACAATCAGGAAATATTCCAGCTAAACAGAGAGTGTCCAGATAAAAAATATTTAATAAATATTAGATGACACTTACTTACACACTTGTCTAAATTGATGGGTCATGTGAAAGAAATGCTATAAACCCCAGCCACATCTTTCCAAGTGGATGGGCTTCTACAGAAGGTGCAAACAGTACAGCCAAATGGTTACATGCACAGTATCAATATCAAAAATAGATAGTGTCAATATCAAGAGAAAAAAAAGTGTAAATGCCAGTAGAGAAAGAACAAAAATAATACACAGTATTATAATATACAGTATGTAGAAGAACAATATCTATAACCATATCAGTGATACTTGATAGATGAGGTAGTTATATGCATACAACCAGGGGTAAAGTAGCTGAGCAGCAGAATAAATCAATCAATTGTAGCAGCAACGTTTGTTAGGAGAACAACCAACTGCTTCCTGTTTTGTCTTATTCTGTGGCTGTGAGCACAGGAAGCCACGAGCTGCAAAACTCTGTTTACTTTTGAAAAGCCTGCGTAGTAAAGCTGTGGTGTTTTGACCTCTTAATATCTACCAACATCAAGATCAAGTAGTAAAAATCTCTACCTTATTACTACTTGAAACAGTACTGTTTCCTATGAACACTATACAACTCTTCTTGTGTATCTTGGGTAGTGCATGAAAAACCAATTCACTACAGAAGCCATACACTGATCTATATAGTCACTAATCCACGAATAGATTTTGTCAAGTAATTCAGAACTACTTTTTCATGAGAGTGGTGTGCCAAAACTGGAACACTCCCGGAGGACTTCTGTCTTATGTTTTGCCACAAATCACTCTCTGAGGCAGCAGAAAAGGATTCTCTGTTACATTTTACCACAATTCACTCTCTGAGGCAGCAGTAAAGGATTCTCTGTTACATTTTACCACAATTCACTCTCTGAGGCAGCAGTAAAGGATTCTCTGTTACATTTTACCACAATTCACTCTCTGAGGCAGCAGTAAAGGATTCTCTGTTACATTTTACCACAATTCACTCTCTGAGGCAGCAGTAAAGGATTCTCTGTTACATTTTACCACAATTCACTCTCTGAGGCAGCAGTAAAGGATTCTCTGTTACATTTTACCACAATTCACTCTCTGAGGCAGCAGTAAAGGATTCTCTGTTACATTTTACCACAATTCACTCTCTGAGGCAGCAGTAAAGGATTCTCTGTTACATTTTACGACAGTCAGTCTCCATGCTCTGCTACCTCCTCTCCTCCCTACTTTTTCCTATTCACGCTCATCTGCTGCAGGATTCACACCTTGCCGTCTCCTCCTCCCATCCTCTCCTCCAACTGGTTTCGGCTGGGCTCCTTGCCGCGTGCACCTCACACCCGCGTGGGAGTAAGAGGAGACTGTCACGAATCCAAAAAGCAAAAATACCAGGCAGAAAAGAGATATGAACGTCTTGAGAAGCATTAGCCTGGAACATCTCAGTAGCAGTAACCTTCTGTTCTGTTTGCTTTTCCTCTTATCATTCCTTGAAGAAATGTCTCTACGTACGAAAGACATTCAGAAAGAAGACATTTGAGGTAAATCACTCATCTCTCAGGAAAACCTGGGCTGGAGAAAAGACGGACAGTCTGAGACGTGATGAGATATCTAGTTCAGTACTAATATATTGTGTCCAATAGTCCTTGAAAAGTATTTTAGGCAGTCATATGATACACCTTATGGCGAGGGCAGTTCCACAGTATATCTGATGGCGAGGGCAGTTCCACAGTATATCTGATGGCGAGGGCAGTTCCACAGTATATCTGATGGCGAGGGCAGTTCCACAGTATATCTGATGGCGAGGGCAGTTCCACAGTATATCTGATGGCGAGGGCAGTTCCACAGTATATCTGATGGCGAGGGCAGTTCCACAGTATATCTGATGGCGAGGGCAGTTCCACAGTATATCTGATGGCGAGGGCAGTTCCACAGTATATCTGATGGCGAGGGCAGTTCCACAGTATATCTGATGGCGAGGGCAGTTCCACAGTATATCTGATGGCGAGGGCAGTTCCACAGTATATCTGATGGCGAGGGCAGTTCCACAGTATATCTGATGGCGAGGGCAGTTCCACAGTATATCTGATGGCGAGGGCAGTTCCACAGTATATCTGATGGCGAGGGCAGTTCCACAGTATATCTGATGGCGAGGGCAGTTCCACAGTATATCTGATGGCTTGCTGGAAAGTGTTCCCTGCATCCAGTCTTCTATGACTGATAAGGTATGATGCAGAGCAGGGATTGGCTACCGTAATTGGGGCGGGACCTAAAAAAAAAAACGGAACTCATCATAAGGGTCAGCAGTAGGTCCCGGGTCTTCGTACTACATACCCACACATGTAGTCAGAGCCAGGTCTAGACTTTTGGGGCCCATAAGTTTAAATAGTTTCTCTCCTCTTTCCTGTCTTTCTACGCGGGGTGTAGAGAACATGTTGCTGTTTTTAAAAGAAAGGTTTCTGTAATTCTACACATTTTGCAATGGGGCGGAGAAAGATGATCAGTTTTCAAGTTTCAAGTTTAACATCTCGTGTACAAGTACAGTGAAATGCTTTTCTTGCTCTAAACCCAACAATGCCGTAATCAATATCAATGTAATACAAAAAATAACATAAGGTAGAGGAAGAACACAAGACAATAAGTAAGCATACTATATTCCTGCAAATGATGCCAATGGGTGGAGAGAAATGTTTGCAGTTTTTTAATATGATGTCTGAGTGAGAGTAACTAAAAAAAATTAATGGGAACCCTTGGTCAGTAATTCAACCATGATTGCTACAAGTTTTAGATAGCTGGCTAGACTAATTTACCAATCTAAAAACTGTTAGCTGACATGGCTAATTGAATGACTGTCAGTGACTGACATAACAAGAGGAAAACTGCTAATACACAGCCACATTTTGAAATTGCAATTTGTGTTGTTGTTGTTGGGGGCAGGGAGGGGGGCATCCCTGGTTATAGAGATGTGATATAGGACTGCTGGGTAATGATAGACTCTCTATAATTCTACTGGAAATGTTCATGCAGAGGGAACGTACCTCTGTCCCTTGTGGCAGAGAAAACATAAGATAACTGTTTCTAGCACAGCAGAGAGACTGCACCTTCCCTCTAGCCTCTAGTACCCCACTCGCATGGCTGACACAATCTACTACAGCAGGGCATCTGCTCTGTCACTGAGCTGCTTGGCCTGTTCAGGGCTCCAGGACCAGATGGCTGTGGAACGCAGGACATCGCACGCACACGCACACACACACACACACACACACATACACGCACGCACGCACGCACGCGCGCGCACACACACACACACACACACACACACACATACACGCACGCACGCACACATACACGCACGCACACACACACACACACACACACACACATACACGCACACACGCACACACACACACACACACACACACACACACACACACACACACACACACACACACACACACACACACACACACACACACACACACACTAGCAGGTGACTGATTAGCTCTGTTGTGTTGCCCTCTACTTCCCTGGGTTTCTTGGTTTCATTTGGCTGTCAATGTAACCCAATCTTATTTACTGAAGGGTCTCATTGTCACATTGGGAACCACCTTACTGCCCTGTGACACAGTTGTGTGTTGTCAGCTGGAATTGGAATTTAGAATATGCAAATAGGCTATGTGCTTTGTTTTGTGAGTGGATTATGTTAATTAGAAATATTGTTATTTAGAAATAGCTATTTTACCATATTCAATCTCAATATTTATGTTGCTTTGTAAAGGCCAATCACAATTTTAGAACAAAATAGGAATTTTCTTTCAGTGATATTTTTCTAGACATTATGATTGGTCTTTCATATCACGTGACCGTATTTGTATTTATTAAGTATCTCTCTTCCTGGGGACCAAACAAGATTACACCATTAATTACACCACTAATTTCCCACTACATAACCATAATACAAAATTGATCATACAACCATATTACAACATCACAATGTACGTGTGTGTGTACTGTATGTGTGTGCGTGCCTGTGTTTGTCTCTTCACAGTCAGAGTTGTTCCATAAGGTGTCTGTTTTATACATTTGATTTTACTGCTTGTTTGAGTTACTTGATGTGGAATAGAGTTCCATGTAGTCATGGCTCTATGTAGTACTGTGTGCCTCACATAGTCTGTTCTGGACTTGAGGACTGTGAAGAGACCACTGGTGGCATGTCTTGTGGGGTATGCTTGGGTGTCTGAGCTGTGTGTTAGCTGTTTGGACAGACAGATTGGTGCTTTCCAACGTGTCAAAACCTCTCACAAAGACAAGTAGTGATGCAGTCCATCTCTCCCCTACTTCATGTTCTCTGTGTACATTATGGGTCAGCCGTGCTGCTCTGATCTGGGCTGACTGTAATTTACCTTTGTCCCTCTTTGTGGCACTTGACCATATAACTGTGCAATAGTCCAGTTGCAACAAAACTAGAGGCTGTCGGACTTCTTTTGTTGATAGAGACGTCAACAAAGCCTCCTTCATCCATGCTGCCAAACATACCCTCGTAAAACTGACTATCCTACCGATCCTTGACTTCGGCGATGTCATTTACAAAATAGCCTCCAACACTCTACTCAGCACATTGGATTCAGTGCCAGCCAATCACAGTGCCATCCGTTTTGTCACCAAAGCAACATATACTACCCACCACTGCGACCTGTATGCTCTGGTTGGCTGGCCCTCGCTTCACATTCGTCACCAAACCCACTAGCTCCAGGTCATCTATAAGTCTTTGCTAGGTAAAGCCCCACGTTATCTCACCTCATTTGTCACCATAGCAGCACCCACCCGTAACACGCGCTCCAGCAGGTATATTTCACTGGTCACCCCCAAAGCCATTTCCTCTTTTGGCCACCTTTCCTTACATTTCTCTGCTGCCAATGACTGGAACGAATTGCAAAAATCACTGAAGCTGGAGACGTATATCTCCCTCACTAGTTTTAAGTATTAGCTTTTAGCATTAGCTGTCAGAATAGCTCACAGATCATTGCACCTGTAGATAGCCCATCTCTAAATAGCCCATCCAACTACCTCATCCCCATATTGTTATTTTTTTTCTTCTCCTTTGCACCCCAGTATCTCTACTTGCACATTCATCTTCTGCACATCTGTCACTCCAGTGTTTAATTGTAATTACTCTTCACGACAGCCTATTTATTGCCTTACCTCTCCGAACTTACCTCATTTGCACACACTGTAAATTGATTTTTTATTGTGTTATTGACTGTACGTTTCTTTATTCCATGTGTAACTCTGTGTTGTTGTTTGTGTTGCACTGCTTTGTTTCTATCTTGGTCCAGGTCACAGTTGTAAATGAGAACTTGTTCTCAACTGGCCTACCTGGTTAAATAAAGGTGAAAAATTAAACATTTAATAAAATGTACCTGGTTAAATAAAGGTGAGATAAAAACAATAAAAAGAAGGGCATTGCTTTCTTACGGTCAGACCTCTCCCCATCTTAGCTACTGTTGCATCAATATGTTTTGACCATGAACGTTTACAATCCAGGGTTACTCAAAGCAGTTTAATCTCCTCATCTGGCTCAGTTACAACATTATTCATTACAACATTTAGAGAATGATTTGTTTGTCCCAAGTACAATGCTTTTAGTGTATTAAATATTTAGGACCACCTTATTATTTGCCATTTAAGTATAACACGGAGTCATCTGCACGCAGAGACCTACAGGCTTTACTCAGTGCCAGTGGCAGGTCAGTAGTAAAACTGTAGAAAGGTCAGGGGCCTAGAGTGCTGCCCTGGGGAATTCCTGACTCTACCTGGTCTATATTGGAGAGGCTTCCATTAAAGAACACCCACTGTGTTCTATTAGACAGGTAATTCTTGATCTACGATATAGCAGAGGATGTAGAGCAATACCACATACATTGTTTTAGCATCAGACTATGATCGATAATGTCCATATCTTCACTGAAGTCTAACAAAACACAATCGTATTATTATTTTAGCAGTCAGTCATTGGGCTCTGGAGTGGCGCAGAGGTCTAAGGCACTGCATCTCAGTGCACGAGGCGTCACTGCAGTCCCTGGATTGAATCCAAGCTATTGAGTCGATGTGCAGGGGTACAAGGTAATTGAGTTAATAGAGTGCTTTTGGAAAGTATTCAGACCCCTTGACCTTTTTCACATTTTGTTACGTCACAGCCTTATTCTAAAATTGATTAAATTATTTGTTTTCCTCATTAAAATACACACAATACCCCATAATGACAAAACAAAAACAGGTTTTTAGAAATGTTTGAAAATGTATTAAAAATAAAAATATGTTACATACCTTAATACCTTAATACCTTATATATACGTATTCAGACCCTTTGCTATGATATTCAAAATTGAGCTCAGGTGCATCCTGTTTCTATTGATCATCCTTGAGATGTTTTTACAACCTGATTGGAGTCCACATGTGGTAAATTCAATTGATTGGACATGATTTGAAAAGGTACACACCTGTCAATATAAGGTTCCACAGTTGACAGTGCATGTCAGAGCAAAAACCAAGCCATGAGGTCGAAGGAATTGTCCGTAGAGCTCAGACTGGATTGGGTCCTGAATGCCAAGAATGACGTCTGGAGGAAACCTTGCACCATCCCTACGGTGAACCATGTTGGTGGCAGCATCATGCTGTGGGGATGTTTTTCAGTGGCAGGGACTGGGAGACTAGTCAGGGTTGAGGGAAATAGGAAAGGAGCAAAGTGCAAAGATATCCTTGATGGAAACCTGCTCCAGAGCACTCAGGACCTCAGACTGGGGCGAAGGTTCACCTTCCAACAGGACGATGACCCTAAGCACACAGCCAAGACAGCGCAGGAGTGGCTTCGGGACAAGTCTCTGAATATCCTTGAGTGGCCCAGCCAGAGCCCGGACTTGAATCTGATTTAACATCTCTGGAGAGACCTGAAAATAGCTGTGCAGTGACGCTCCCCATGCAACCTGACAGAGCTTGAGAGGATCTGCAGAGAAAAATGGGAGAAACTCCACAAATACAGATGTGCCAATCTTGTAGCATCATACCCAAGAAGACTCGATGCTGTAATCACTGCCAAAGATGCTTCAACAAAGTACTGAGTAAATGTATTATTTTTAATACATTTGCAACATTTTCTAAAAACTTGTTTTTGCTTGTCATAATTTTGGGGTAATTTGTGTCAATTGATTAAAAAAATCACGTAGTAAATTTGACAATAAAGCTGTAACGTATCAATGTGGAAAAGGTCAAAGGGTCTAAATACTTTCCGAATGTCATCTATGTCCATTTAACTAGTAATAGAGCGAGCAAAAAAAAACTGTAGCAGCTGCACTCATGTGATGAGTCAAAAGGGTCAATGCAGAAAGTCTGGGTAGCGATTTGTTAACTATTTAATTAACTAGCAGTCTTATGGCTTGCGGGGTATTTAAAAAAGAAAAAAAAATACATATTTAACCTCTATTTAACTAGGCAAGTCAGTTAAGAACAAGTTATTTTTTACAACGATGGCTTAGCAAAGGCCTCCTGCGGGGATGGGGATTCAAAAATAAAAATAATAGTATTAAAATGAATATAGGACAAAACACACATCACGACAAGAGAGACAACACAACACTACATAAAGAGAGACCTAAGACAACAACATAGCATCGCAGCAACACATGACTACAACATGGGAGCAACACAACATGGAAGCAGCACAACATGGAAACAGCACAATGCATGGTACAAACATTATTAGGCACAGGCAACAGCACAAAGGGAAAGAAGGTAGAGACACCAATACATCACCTAAAGCAGCCACAACTGTCGGTAATAGTGTCCATGATTGAGTCTTTATATTAAGATATTAATAAAACTGTCCAGTTTGAGTGTTTGTTGCAGATCATTCCAGTTGCTAGCGCCACTGAACTTATAAGACGAGCGACCCAGGGATGTGTGCGCTTTGGGGACCTTGCGGGGAGTTTCAGAGATAAGCCTGTATATAAATGTTATCTGTTACTAGCACGTCATTGATTTTCATGAACCTTGTTTCTTAGGTTACATATGTTAATGTTGGCTATTTTTTTGTGGTTTTCTCAGATGTTTATCAGAGGTAGACATGACAGTGATATTTCAATTTGAACTGATATTGCCGGGTTAACTGCACACAGTGAGTGTCCTACTAGTGCACACTCTTTTAATGCTAACAGTATAAGTCAAGCTCATAGTTACTGCTGGCAATAGCTTTCAGGAGAGGAATTCAGTAGTGTCTTCGCCAGAGTTGCAATGCCAGTGAATTGTTCGCTGTTGCGGCCGAGCGATGGCACAGGACCGTTTTAAAAGTTTTTAAAAAAAACTATTTTAAAGATAGAATCGTTTCTTTAAAATGCAGTTTCAGCAGTTCCCGAGTGAGCCCTCCTAATTTAACCCAACATGTACTACGACAGCAGCCCCTGGCAGCTGTTTTAGAACGGTAGGAAGCAGCCTAGTAATATCCTGTCCTTGTTCCCCAGTATAACACAGGGATCCCCCCCCCCCGGAGACCTAGATGTTTCTCACCAAGAACTGCAGATGATAACAGCTGGTGAAATGGCAGAGGAGGTCCGGCTGTTTTTTGTGCCTCGAGTGAACGCTCGATGACAGATGTGAGGTGGGGCGCGGTGAAATCCATTGCGGCTGACGAAGGGGCCGGAACATTGGACACCCTCGCGGTCCGATGAAGGGGAGAGCTCCCCCTGGGTTGAAAACAGGGTAGAGGACCACGGTGCAGCAACCTCCGAGGACAGTGGGGAAGGAGCTGTTTGATGGCTGGATTGGGCTTCCCAAAGCCAAAGAAGCCCACTAAGTCATCTCATCACTATAGAGCCCATGTCTGCTGTCTGACAGAATCACTAAGTCATCATCTCATCTCTATAGAGCTGCTGTCTGACAGAATCACTAAGTCATCTCATCACCATAGACCGCTGCCTCCCATTAGGCTTACAGTGGGTGATGTGTTTCCATTTCTGGATAGCAGGAAGGGAGACTTTGGCATCCGCTTAGTCCTCCAGAAGCGTTGGTCCTGCTCCGTTTTTCACAGGCAGGTGAGCGTCCCCTGTTAAGCACTGGCCAGTCAGTCAAAGACTGTCAGAGGTCATAATTGAACTGTAGCTTAGCAGGAAGTCATTCATTCATTCTAAACGCATGATATCGAGACAGGTTATCTCTGGGGTAGAACATGAAGGGTATGGAGATAAATTAACTGAGTGGTTGGTGTACGTCGACAGACAAGTATAGATGGAGTAAAGAAATTCACTTCGTACATACTTTAGTTCTTTGATGGAGAGTCACTCCCATCTTAGTTAGGCTTTCATGAGATCTAACTAAGATGGGGGGAGATTCTCCGTTGAAGAACTTAAGTATGGATGAAGTGAATTTCTTTACTCCCTGTAAGAGCCATGGTGCATAAACTCCTTCAGTGTCATAAGTGCAAAAGATTTGGTCACGCAGATGGGAAGAATATTGAATGCCAGCTAAGGTTATATTTTGCAATTGTGGGAGGAAAATATGCATCCTAATTCCTGGATTGTCCTGTTAAGTTTGAAAGAGACAGAGGTGGCAAGAGTAAGGACTGGCCAGCGTTTCTCCTATCTGGAGGCAGTGAGAAGAGACAACGGACTGGCTGGAGTGTCTCCCATCTGGAGGCAGTGAGAAGAGACAACGGACTGGCTGGAGTGTCTCCCATCTGGAGGCAGTGAGAAGAGACAACGGAATGGCCGGAGTGTCTCCTATCTGGAGGCAGTGAGAAGAGACAACGGACTGGCTGGAGTGTCTCCTATCTGGAGGCAGTGAGAAGAGACAACGGACTGGGTAGAGTGTCTCCTATCTGGAGGCAGTGAGAAGAGACAACGGACTGCCTGGAGTGTCTCCTATCTGGAGGCAGTGAGAAGAGACAAAGGACTGGCTAGAGTGTCTTCTATCTGGAGGCAGTGAGAAGAGACAAAGGACTGGCCAGAGTGTCTCCTATCTGGAAGCAGTGAGAAGAGACAACGGACTGGCTGGAGTGTCTCCTATCTGGAGGCAG